>NC_090731.1:121842894-121845394 GCF_036898095.1 Palaemon carinicauda | reverse complement strand
TGATATTTCATGCATTCTGGAAGGCGAGCACTGTAAATCCTGTGGTGTTCTGCTAATAAGAGCGCATTATTTACATCACTACAATTAACATTTACGTTACTATTGCTTTGTATTAGATAGAGACGCTTGTCATTTTATACTATGTCAGCATAACTGCACGCTAATAGAACTATTCCCTTATCATTATCATCTAAAAAAATCTGGTCTTGGAAAATGTTTCAAATATTTTAGGAATATATAGTTTCTAATTCCTACAACATTAATGGAACACTACTAGGGAGAAGTATATATAATAGGATTATGCATATATCATAACCAAAACAACCTCATTACGCAGTTCTCTTGATGTATGGGCTCAAAACAATGATCATTTTCATATTGAAAACTTTTCTCACCCTGAGTGCATACAAATACTTCAATGGAAGAGTGACTGGTTTTGAGAACAGCCCGCCTTCCCCATCCCCCGTCAAAATAAACGTGAAAATGTAAAGTATAAAATATAAGAATTAATTCGTGAATCTATAATAAATCGTCTTCCTTGTAAATGCATTTAGATACCAAGGATTTACTGAAGCATAATTAGAAAAACAGCATCAATTTACTAATACATATTAACTGGTTTTCCCGGTAAATAAAAGACAAAGCGGGTTAACCTGCGAAATAAGCTGTTAATTACCTGAGAGCATAATCCCTGTGACTCTCCAAAATACAAAGCTAATGCTCTACAATATCTACTATGTATTTAATTGAATATGTTACCATGAAGAGCAGAAATAGTTATAACCTTTTTGAGATACAGGAAAAAGAGGCAACATGGTAAATGGAAATGGTTAAGAGAATACCTACATTGAATTGTTCAAATTAACAATACCAAAAAAAATATACATTTTTATGTTATACAATGTTTATATGAAACAAAATTAAACTTTCCTTTCCTTATAATAGAAATATTTTATTTCCATATTGCCAGTTTTGGGGGATTTTGGAATAACAGGCAAATACTCACTTTGCGTGGAAGGATAAAAAAAATGGTATCAAGTAAAATAAACTTATTTACGAACGAGAGCTAAAATACATTTTTAATAAGATTCATTTACCTATTTGCAGTTTTTTCATAGGATAATATTCCAGACCAGTGGCATCCTGTTTAACTTCAACAAGTTAAAAGGACAATGAAAAAAAAGGGAGGGGGGGCGGTAATGGAAAGGAATGTTTTACATTTCTTGAATTATTTAAGAGTAAACAGAATATCGTGCTATGATTTTATATTGTTTACAATTATAATAATTGTTCGTTCGAAAGACGATAACATAAATACATCATAATACTATTACTAATATCATGATTTTCCACTTGGGAAATGTTCATGCATCTTCCTGCCTGTGATTTTATGGGGTGGCATACAATATCCATAAACATTATTATCCTATAATATCAATGTTTAGAAAAACAATTTTTTCCTTACAATAATCAGACACTCATACAAACCAAAAAGATTAAATTCGGTTTATGATTAATCGACATTATTAGCTAACATTTTATCTTCTAAATAAAAAAAAAAAAAAAAAAAAGTACTCCACTGGATCAGCATAAGGTAATGTCATAGAAAATTAAGATCAGTCTCTGTAAGATAAGGCCACCTGTGGGTTACTTTCGCAAATTATTTCAACGCAGTTGCAATATAGGAGGCACTAATATTCATAAAAGGTCATGCTAGCTTCTATAATTGCCTACATTTCTTAAAGGATGTTTTCAGAAATAATCCCAAAGCCATTAATGTTCTGACAATATCATTAGTTAATTTCATACTATTCATGTATTCAAGACCAACGCAGAATAATATGATGCTTTACACGACGAAAAATGAGCATTAAAACTTTGTTGCTCTAAACCACCATCTCTCTCTCTCTCTCTCTCTCTCTCTCTCTCTCTCTCTCTCTCTCTCTCTCTCTCTCTCTCTCTTTCTCTCTCTCTCTCTCTCTCTCTCTCTTTAATATTACTTAACACGGACCTTTGATTTTCATAGGAAACTCTTGTGAACATTGTAAAAAACAATTGCTCCCTGAAATAAATATTTTTTCTTTTATTCCTAAAACTCTCTGGACTACATGATTTTTCAGGAATTGATATCATAAATAAAAACTATTTCAATACGAAATTAATGAGAAAACCTAACGTGACTCTAAAGCTTATAAGTCCACTCATGAATGGCAGAGGCAAGGGACAGTGACATTGCCCTATCAAGCAGGACAATGTCATATAGACTGTCCATAAGTACAATCAACAACCAAGCCTCCTCTCCATGCAAGCTAGGACCAATGAAAGCCAGGCAATGGCTGCTCGTGACTCAGTAAATAAACCTATAGGTTCCCCAGAACCCAAAATCCTTAGCTCACAAGGAAGGTAAGGTTGCAGCAACCAAAAGAACTAACACGTTTGAGCGGGACTCGAACCTCAGTCTGGCTGATCACAAGACAAGAACGATACCAAAAGGCCATCA
>NC_090731.1:121832894-121835394 GCF_036898095.1 Palaemon carinicauda | reverse complement strand
ATTTTCTTTCGACTGTATAATCTTTTGTTCTGCATTTTCTATCTTACATTTTATTTCAATCATTTTCCACACATTTTTTTCTTTTGCAACATTTTTCTTCCACTTTCTAATTTTCTGAAATAAGATCTTTCTGTCTCTTGGTATGCACGTCTTTTGTTTATTGTTTTTTTTCGGTACATATTTTTCAACAATTTTCTCCAGAGTTTTGTACAGATGTCCGTATTTACCTGTATATTATCACTTACAAATAAATTTTTTCCATTCTTTATTCAGTTCTTCTTTTATATCTGACCATTTTATATTCTTACTGTATAAATTATATTTTCCATATCCTTCCCAAAGTTTTGTGCTTTTATTAATTCTTCAATCACTTGCTTGGAATGAACTATCAATTCTATGACATTGTGGTCTGAAATTCCCATGCTATACACTATTATTTTTTTAACATAATTCACCTCTTTCACAAACACTAGATCTAGGACATTTTCCTTTCTTGTTGGAATGTGGTTTATTTGTTGCATATTATGTTCTGATAGCATATCTTGAAGCTTTTCGAATTACCTCTTATCTTCTGCACTACTATTACTCTCTTTTTTATATGTATACATACAACCACTTTCTTCTATCCGTTCTTTCCAATCCACTAAAGGAAAGTTAAAATCTCCGGATGGGAGTATATTCCAGTCTTTATGGTTTCTACATATATCATCTATTTTTTCTATTATTATGTCAAACTCCTTAGTATTTGGGGGTCTGTAAACTACAATATTCACTAGTTTTTCAAATTCAAATTCTACCGCAATCAATTCACATTCTGTGTTGCTGTATTTTTCACAGACTTTTCCTTGATTTATGTCTCTTCCATATATTGCGGTTCCCCCTTGATTCCTATTTTTTCTGTCTGATCTATAAGTTTGGAAACCCTTTACCTGGTCATCACTGCCAGTCTCTTGGGAATACCATGTTTCACTTATATTTAATATATCTATTTTTTCAATTTGGGTTAGTTCTTCTAGGAACTCTATTTTCCTTTTAGAGTTACTCGTGACTAAACCCTGTGCATTCATCACTATTATGGCTTCTGTTTCATCCCCATTGTTTAATATTGGTAATAATATGGATTCTCCCATGCATCCTTCCTGTTCTGATATGTTGTTCCTTTCTTCTTTTCTCGGAATTCTGCCATTAAAAAATCCAACTTTTCTATTATATTTGTTCTTTCGCCTTCATATTTATTTTTGTATGTATACCCGCAATTATCCCATATCTGCACCAACCCCTGGCATTATAGATGCATTCTCTGTAGTTGGGCTCTAAATGTGCAGATTTGGATTGAAAGGCTTTTTTTGGTGCGTAGTGCGGTATATACGCGGCCTGCTTTTTAGTTTCTTTTTTTGTTTCATTTTTCTTTTCAGTTTGCTGAGTTTTCTTGCTCTCATTCATAGTTGCAGGATGCATATATCTACATTTTTTGTTGAAACTGCATCCTTTTCCTTCTTTTAGGGTTTTGCATATTTTTGGATGGAGATCTCAGCATTCGTCTCCATATCCGTCTAAATACGCACATTTACCATATATTTCATAATTATGGCATATCTTTTGATGCTTGTAGTAGCATCTTTCGCCAAATCTACAATTCCCTCTTTTCAGCATATTACAGACTATATCTTTCTTTTTTTTTTTTCCTTGTTCTTGCTCTTCCCTAAAAGTATGTAGTTCGGGGTAGAGTCTCTTGGGTCTATTATTTGTTTCCATCTGATAATTTATTTCTTTATAAGTATGTTGTTGGATGGCATCATAAGTTATATCAATGATTTCCTCTACATCCTTACACATATCCTGTTCATTCTTCTTCTTCTTCTTCTTCTTCTTCTTCTTCTTCTTCTTCTTCTTCTTCTTCAACTATTTGCAGATTCAGTCTCGACTTAATTATATTTTCTATCCAGACTAAGCATGTTGAGCAAAATACCTTTGTGTCTCTATTTTTTATTTTTTGCTGTATTTCAGCACATGTAGGATGTGTTGGAACATGGCAGGCATTGCGATTTATAATCAGTTGTTGAGGATTATTAATGGAATACCATATCTTACATGTATTACACCATTTTGGCATTCTTTTTCCCAAAGCATCAATCAGCATATTCACCATATTGGGCTTGTTAGAGAGAGAGAGAGAGAGAGAGAGAGAGAGAGAGAGAGAGAGAGAGAGAGAGAGAGAGAGAGAGAGAGACTTATTTAAATGTTTCCGTAAATATTTTGTAGACCAAAAGACAAATTTTAAAATATAATGTCGTTCAATGATAAATCCTATTATCACATGGAGAACCATAAGCGAATCTGACGTTTAAGAGTAAATAAATAAGTAAAGGATAAGAGAGAGAGAGAGAGAGAGAGAGAGAGAGAGAGAGAGAGAGAGAGAGAGAGAGAGAGAGAGAGAGAGAGAGAGAGAGAGAATTTAAAAGAAAATCACTTTCAGAAAACTCTAGTTTCATTTCAAGAT
>NC_090731.1:121812894-121820394 GCF_036898095.1 Palaemon carinicauda | reverse complement strand
AGATGGGTTGATTTCAATTCTAAGTACAAAATACCTGAATTCGACAGGTATAAGTACAATAGAATTGTCATTGACTTTTATCTTTGTTCGTGGCCAAGTGGGTTAGTCACTGTCTATATAAGCTTGCCGACCAGGGTTCGATTCCCGGCCGGAGCCAAGCTCTTGTCTTTGTGAGATTTCGCCTGGGTCTGTGATCCCGAGGTTGTTAAGAGAATCCAGACATTAATATATCAAAAATATATATGGCTTATTTGAATATGAAAAACACGTAAAAATATGCAAAATTTATCATTAATTGAATGCCAAGTAACAAACTACCAATTAGCTACGATGGTGAAGATGGGTTGATTTCAATTCTAAGTACAAAATACCTGAATTCGACAGGTATAAGTACAATAGAATTGTCATTGACTTTTATCTTTGTTCGTGGCCAAGTGGGTTAGTCACTGTCTATATAAGCTTGCCGACCAGGGTTCGATTCCCGGCCGGAGCCAAGCTCTTGTCTTTGTGAGATTTCGCCTGGGTCTGTGATCCCGAGGTTGTTAAGAGAATCCAGACATTAATATATCAAAAATATATATGGCTTATTTGAATATGAAAAACACGTAAAAATGTGCAAAATTTATCATTAATTGAATGCCAAGTAACAAACTACCAATTAGCTACGATGGTGAAGATGGGTTGATTTCAATTCTAAGTACAAAATACCTGAATTCGACAGGTATAAGTACAATAGAATTGTCATTGACTTTTATCTTTGTTCGTGGCCAAGTGGGTTAGTCACTGTCTATATATGCTTGCCGACCAGGGTTCGATTCCCGGCCGGAGCCAAGCTCTTGTCTTTGTGAGATTTCGCCTGGGTCTGTGATCCCGAGGTTGTTAAGAGAATCCAGACATTAATATATCAAAAATATATATGGCTTATTTGAATATGAAAAACACGTAAAAATGTGCAAAATTCATCATTAATTGAATGCCAAGTAACAAACTACCAATTAGCTACGATGGTGAAGATGGGTTGATTTCAATTCTAAGTACAAAATACCTGAATTCGACAGGTATAAGTACAATAGAATTGTCATTGACTTTTATCTTTGTTCGTGGCCAAGTGGGTTAGTCACTGTCTATATAAGCTTGCCGACCAGGGTTCGATTCCCGGCCGGAGCCAAGCTCTTGTCTTTGTGAGATTTCGCCTGGGTCTGTGATCCCGAGGTTGTTAAGAGAATCCAGACATTAATATATCAAAAATATATATGGCTTATTTGAATATGAAAATCACGTAAAAATGTGCAAAATTTATCATTAATTGAATGCCAAGTAACAAACTACCAATTAGCTACGATGGTGAAGATGGGTTGATTTCAATTCTAAGTACAAAATACCTGAATTCGACAGGTATAAGTACAATAGAATTGTCATTGACTTTTATCTTTGTTCGTGGCCAAGTGGGTTAGTCACTGTCTATATAAGCTTGCCGACCAGGGTTCGATTCCCGGCCGGAGCCAAGCTCTTGTCTTTGTGAGATTTCGCCTGGGTCTGTGATCCTGAGGTTGTTAAGAGAATCCAGACATTAATATATCAAAAATATATATGGCTTATTTGAATATGAAAAACAAGTAAAAATGTGCAAAATTTATCATTAATTGAATGCCAAGTAACAAACTACCAATTAGGTACGATGGTGAAGATGGGTTGATTTCAATTCTAAGTACAAAATACCTGAATTCGACAGGTATAAGTACAATAGAATTGTCATTGACTTTTATCTTTGTTCGTGGCCAAGTGGGTTAGTCACTGTCTATATAAGCTTGCCGACCAGGGTTCGATTCCCGGCCGGAGCCAAGCTCTTGTCTTTGTGAGATTTCGCCTGGGTCTGTGATCCCGAGGTTGTTAAGAGAATCCAGACATTAATATATCAAAAATATATATGGCTTATTTGAATATGAAAAACACGTAAAAATGTGCAAAATTTATCATTAATTGAATGCCAAGTAACAAACTACCAATTAGCTACGATGGTGAAGATGGGTTGATTTCAATTCTAAGTACAAAATACCTGAATTCGACAGGTATAAGTACAATAGAATTGTCATTGACTTTTATCTTTGTTCGTGGCCAAGTGGGTTAGTCACTGTCTATATAAGCTTGCCGACCAGGGTTCGATTCCCGGCCGGAGCCAAGCTCTTGTCTTTGTGAGATTTCGCCTGGGTCTGTGATCCCGAGGTTGTTAAGAGAATCCAGACATTAATATATCAAAAATATATATGGCTTATTTGAATATGAAAAACACGTAAAAATGTGCAAAATTTATCATTAATTGAATGCCAAGTAACAAACTACCAATTAGCTACGATGGTGAAGATGGGTTGATTTCAATTCTAAGTACAAAATACCTGAATTCGACAGGTATAAGTACAATAGAATTGTCATTGACTTTTATCTTTGTTCGTGGCCAAGTGGGTTAGTCACTGTCTATATAAGCTTGCCGACCAGGGTTCGATTCCCGGCCGGAGCCAAGCTCTTGTCTTTGTGAGATTTCGCCTGGGTCTGTGATCCCGAGGTTGTTAAGAGAATCCAGACATTAATATATCAAAAATATATATGGCTTATTTGAATATGAAAAACACGTAAAAATGTGCAGAATTCATCATTAATTGAATGCCAAGTAACAAACTACCAATTAGCTACGATGGTGAAGATGGGTTGATTTCAATTCTAAGTACAAAATACCTGAATTCGACAGGTATAAGTACAATAGAATTGTCATTGACTTTTATCTTTGTTCGTGGCCAAGTGGGTTAGTCACTGTCTATATAAGCTTGCCGACCAGGGTTCGATTCCCGGCCGGAGCCAAGCTCTTGTCTTTGTGAGATTTCGCCTGGGTCTGTGATCCCGAGGTTGTTAAGAGAATCCAGACATTAATATATCAAAAATATATATGGCTTATTTGAATATGAAAAACACGTAAAAATATGCAAAATTTATCATTAATTGAATGCCAAGTAACAAACTACCAATTAGCTACGATGGTGAAGATGGGTTGATTTCAATTCTAAGTACAAAATACCTGAATTCGACAGGTATAAGTACAATAGAATTGTCATTGACTTTTATCTTTGTTCGTGGCCAAGTGGGTTAGTCACTGTCTATATAAGCTTGCCGACCAGGGTTCGATTCCCGGCCGGAGCCAAGCTCTTGTCTTTGTGAGATTTCGCCTGGGTCTGTGATCCCGAGGTTGTTAAGAGAATCCAGACATTAATATATCAAAAATATATATGGCTTATTTGAATATGAAAAACACGTAAAAATGTGCAAAATTTATCATTAATTGAATGCCAAGTAACAAACTACCAATTAGCTACGATGGTGAAGATGGGTTGATTTCAATTCTAAGTACAAAATACCTGAATTCGACATGTATAAGTACAATAGAATTGTCATTGACTTTTATCTTTGTTCGTGGCCAAGTGGGTTAGTCACTGTCTATATAAGCTTGCCGACCAGGGTTCGATTCCCGGCCGGAGCCAAGCTCTTGTCTTTGTGAGATTTCGCCTGGGTCTGTGATCCCGAGGTTGTTAAGAGAATCCAGACATTAATATATCAAAAATATATGTGGCTTATTTGAATATGAAAAACACGTAAAAATTTGCAAAATTTATCATTAATTGAATGCCAAGTAACAAACTACCAATTAGCTACGATGGTGAAGATGGGTTGATTTCAATTCTAAGTACAAAATACCTGAATTCGACAGGTATAAGTACAATAAAATTGTCATTGACTTTTATCTTTGTTCGTGGCCAAGTGGGTTAGTCACTGTCTATATAAGCTTGCCGACCAGGGTTCGATTCCCGGCCGGAGCCAAGCTCTTGTCTTTGTGAGATTTCGCCTGGGTCTGTGATCCCGAGGTTGTTAAGAGAATCCAGACATTAATATATCAAAAATATATATGGCTTATTTGAATATGAAAAACACGTAAAAATATGCAAAATTTATCATTAATTGAATGCCAAGTAACAAACTACCAATTAGCTACGATGGTGAAGATGGGTTGATTTCAATTCTAAGTACAAAATACCTGAATTCGACAGGTATAAGTACAATAGAATTGTCATTGACTTTTATCTTTGTTCGTGGCCAAGTGGGTTAGTCACTGTCTATATAAGCTTGCCGACCAGGGTTCGATTCCCGGCCGGAGCCAAGCTCTTGTCTTTGTGAGATTTCGCCTGGGTCTGTGATCCCGAGGTTGTTAAGAGAATCCAGACATTAATATATCAAAAATATATATGGCTTATTTGAATATGAAAAACACGTAAAAATGTGCAAAATTTATCATTAATTGAATGCCAAGTAACAAACTACCAATTAGCTACGATGGTGAAGATGGGTTGATTTCAATTCTAAGTACAAAATACCTGAATTCGACAGGTATAAGTACAATAGAATTGTCATTGACTTTTATCTTTGTTCGTGGCCAAGTGGGTTAGTCACTGTCTATATATGCTTGCCGACCAGGGTTCGATTCCCGGCCGGAGCCAAGCTCTTGTCTTTGTGAGATTTCGCCTGGGTCTGTGATCCCGAGGTTGTTAAGAGAATCCAGACATTAATATATCAAAAATATATATGGCTTATTTGAATATGAAAAACACGTAAAAATGTGCAAAATTCATCATTAATTGAATGCCAAGTAACAAACTACCAATTAGCTACGATGGTGAAGATGGGTTGATTTCAATTCTAAGTACAAAATACCTGAATTCGACAGGTATAAGTACAATAGAATTGTCATTGACTTTTATCTTTGTTCGTGGCCAAGTGGGTTAGTCACTGTCTATATAAGCTTGCCGACCAGGGTTCGATTCCCGGCCGGAGCCAAGCTCTTGTCTTTGTGAGATTTCGCCTGGGTCTGTGATCCCGAGGTTGTTAAGAGAATCCAGACATTAATATATCAAAAATATATATGGCTTATTTGAATATGAAAATCACGTAAAAATGTGCAAAATTTATCATTAATTGAATGCCAAGTAACAAACTACCAATTAGCTACGATGGTGAAGATGGGTTGATTTCAATTCTAAGTACAAAATACCTGAATTCGACAGGTATAAGTACAATAGAATTGTCATTGACTTTTATCTTTGTTCGTGGCCAAGTGGGTTAGTCACTGTCTATATAAGCTTGCCGACCAGGGTTCGATTCCCGGCCGGAGCCAAGCTCTTGTCTTTGTGAGATTTCGCCTGGGTCTGTGATCCTGAGGTTGTTAAGAGAATCCAGACATTAATATATCAAAAATATATATGGCTTATTTGAATATGAAAAACAAGTAAAAATGTGCAAAATTTATCATTAATTGAATGCCAAGTAACAAACTACCAATTAGGTACGATGGTGAAGATGGGTTGATTTCAATTCTAAGTACAAAATACCTGAATTCGACAGGTATAAGTACAATAGAATTGTCATTGACTTTTATCTTTGTTCGTGGCCAAGTGGGTTAGTCACTGTCTATATAAGCTTGCCGACCAGGGTTCGATTCCCGGCCGGAGCCAAGCTCTTGTCTTTGTGAGATTTCGCCTGGGTCTGTGATCCCGAGGTTGTTAAGAGAATCCAGACATTAATATATCAAAAATATATATGGCTTATTTGAATATGAAAAACACGTAAAAATGTGCAAAATTTATCATTAATTGAATGCCAAGTAACAAACTACCAATTAGCTACGATGGTGAAGATGGGTTGATTTCAATTCTAAGTACAAAATACCTGAATTCGACAGGTATAAGTACAATAGAATTGTCATTGACTTTTATCTTTGTTCGTGGCCAAGTGGGTTAGTCACTGTCTATATAAGCTTGCCGACCAGGGTTCGATTCCCGGCCGGAGCCAAGCTCTTGTCTTTGTGAGATTTCGCCTGGGTCTGTGATCCCGAGGTTGTTAAGAGAATCCAGACATTAATATATCAAAAATATATATGGCTTATTTGAATATGAAAAACACGTAAAAATGTGCAAAATTTATCATTAATTGAATGCCAAGTAACAAACTACCAATTAGCTACGATGGTGAAGATGGGTTGATTTCAATTCTAAGTACAAAATACCTGAATTCGACAGGTATAAGTACAATAGAATTGTCATTGACTTTTATCTTTGTTCGTGGCCAAGTGGGTTAGTCACTGTCTATATAAGCTTGCCGACCAGGGTTCGATTCCCGGCCGGAGCCAAGCTCTTGTCTTTGTGAGATTTCGCCTGGGTCTGTGATCCCGAGGTTGTTAAGAGAATCCAGACATTAATATATCAAAAATATATATGGCTTATTTGAATATGAAAAACACGTAAAAATGTGCAGAATTCATCATTAATTGAATGCCAAGTAACAAACTACCAATTAGCTACGATGGTGAAGATGGGTTGATTTCAATTCTAAGTACAAAATACCTGAATTCGACAGGTATAAGTACAATAGAATTGTCATTGACTTTTATCTTTGTTCGTGGCCAAGTGGGTTAGTCACTGTCTATATAAGCTTGCCGACCAGGGTTCGATTCCCGGCCGGAGCCAAGCTCTTGTCTTTGTGAGATTTCGCCTGGGTCTGTGATCCCGAGGTTGTTAAGAGAATCCAGACATTAATATATCAAAAATATATATGGCTTATTTGAATATGAAAAACACGTAAAAATATGCAAAATTTATCATTAATTGAATGCCAAGTAACAAACTACCAATTAGCTACGATGGTGAAGATGGGTTGATTTCAATTCTAAGTACAAAATACCTGAATTCGACAGGTATAAGTACAATAGAATTGTCATTGACTTTTATCTTTGTTCGTGGCCAAGTGGGTTAGTCACTGTCTATATAAGCTTGCCGACCAGGGTTCGATTCCCGGCCGGAGCCAAGCTCTTGTCTTTGTGAGATTTCGCCTGGGTCTGTGATCCCGAGGTTGTTAAGAGAATCCAGACATTAATATATCAAAAATATATATGGCTTATTTGAATATGAAAAACACGTAAAAATGTGCAAAATTTATCATTAATTGAATGCCAAGTAACAAACTACCAATTAGCTACGATGGTGAAGATGGGTTGATTTCAATTCTAAGTACAAAATACCTGAATTCGACATGTATAAGTACAATAGAATTGTCATTGACTTTTATCTTTGTTCGTGGCCAAGTGGGTTAGTCACTGTCTATATAAGCTTGCCGACCAGGGTTCGATTCCCGGCCGGAGCCAAGCTCTTGTCTTTGTGAGATTTCGCCTGGGTCTGTGATCCCGAGGTTGTTAAGAGAATCCAGACATTAATATATCAAAAATATATGTGGCTTATTTGAATATGAAAAACACGTAAAAATTTGCAAAATTTATCATTAATTGAATGCCAAGTAACAAACTACCAATTAGCTACGATGGTGAAGATGGGTTGATTTCAATTCTAAGTACAAAATACCTGAATTCGACAGGTATAAGTACAATAAAATTGTCATTGACTTTTATCTTTG
>NC_090731.1:121807025-121812394 GCF_036898095.1 Palaemon carinicauda | reverse complement strand
AATTATTCAGTTCATTTCATGTCCCTTATTTTTCTGTAATATTGAATAACTTTGGGTTTCTCTTAGACACAACGCGGGAGAATGTGTAAGAACCCTTTACTTGCTCAAGTTATTTTACAAGAAAAAGTTTCAGGTCCTCAATGGCGAACCCTAAAAGAAACTGGTTCATACTTCATGCATTCTTCAACCTCTTTTTCAATAATGAAGAATTTTTATTACTGTCCTTTGGAGCAAACTTTTGATGTGGAGAAGGAAAACTTTCCTACCATCAGAAAATCAAATGCTATTTTTGTTGTTAGCCCTGATAGGATGAAAACTCTTCGATCTTACAGAACTTGTTTACTGCATGCTGCTTTGTGATATTCTTAAAATAATCCAATAATGTTCATACGGTGGTGTAAGATAAAACTTAGTTTTTTAAAGAATATCTTACATAATGAGATTTACGGCTCAGAAGCTTTTGTATTGATTGCTGTTCTCTAGTGGCCTAGTTCCGCTTATACAAAATTGCAGAAAAAACATGCAATAGCATTTAAACACTTTGTAGATAGTGAGAGAGTTGATCCATCTTTGAATATGATTTCTCTCTCTCTCTCTCTCTCTCTCTCTCTCTCTCTCTCTCTCTCTCTCTCTCTCTCTCTCTCTCTCTCTCTCTCTTTCAATATCATGCCTATTTTAAAAGACGAAGAATTTATTGGTTTTAAACATAGAGTAAGACAAATCTAGTTCATTACCAATTTACTTCTCCGTTCTCGTATAATATACAACGTTCAAAAATGCGAATGAGCTTATTGCGTTTGAGACAGACCTCATTTACACAATTTTGAAATTATGATTTATTTATTTATTTATTTTTTTTTTTTTTTTTTTTTTTTTTTTTTTTATTTAGTTTTGGTAAGAATGGAAAGGAATCTAAGGTCCTCATTATTATGAGTCTTGTATATAGAACTGTCTCCTCTTTACAAAACGACTCAATTCACGATATAGTTTATTTGAAAACAAGAACTTTATTTAGAGTTTTCTTTAACTATGATAATTCAATCCAAGTGAAAGATGCAAACCTCTCTATAAAGATTTATGACGTTTGAATGATCGGAGTTATATAAATAATGATCGAGAACTGAAACTATTAACTACGATCTGTAGTGTATAAATGGACGACGTAGTCGTTAATGCATTACTGGACAGACTATTATTTCCAGTCAATTCATGATATAAACGGGATGATAGGATAGTTATTTCTGAAACTTCCTCCATTTAGGAAGGCCCAAATCATTCTAAAATGCTGCTCTATTTTTCGGAAGACTTCTCATTACAATTGATATAACGATTTCTTTTACTATGGAGTACGTACTGCGTAAGCATGTACTATTGTATGTTGGCATGTTCTGAACCTCAACGATTATAATCATATTGAGAGGGAATGCATATCTAGAAAGTGGTGATTCTTGTGGTAACTATGAAGTGAAAGAATGTACGTTTCTTTTTTTTAAATTAATAAATATACAGAAAAAAAAACCGAAGACACTAAACATTATCAGTTCAAGGATTAGCTACACAAACAGCGTTTTCTTTCCAGTTAACATAGTTCAAATTATCAACATTTGAATTATTTTAACTGGAGAGAAAACGCTGAAGATTTTAATTTATAAGTCGGGATTATATTAATAATGATATTCTCTTTGTTACATATTGTAGGATTGATTTGACAAATTAAAAGGAATACATATTTCTATGTAATGAATCTCGTTTACAGCTCTGAGATTTTAACATAACAGAGGTTCGTATTAAAACGAAAGTAAATTAGAATAAGCATTTTTGTGATACAAGGTCCTGGATGTCTGACACATTTATGACGCATTTCAAATGCTTCACTTTCTGCCTTTTTGAATATTCAGCTTTGTTATTTTCATTTCTAGTGCTTTATTAATATCATGGGAACTGAACTGCTTTTTTAGTCTAATAAAATAGTAAACATTTCTTATTGGCTTCGTATTTTCTTTCAATATTTGATAAGGCCTATTTTAAAAAATACGTTTCCACAAAAAACAAAACTGTTTTCTTACTATTACTTTTCATCTTTCATATTGTTCTAAATTCGTTTAATGTTGATTTTTTTCTGAAATAATATAGGCTTAAAAACTTTCTTTTACGTTTGGAGAAAAGCTCAAATTATATTAAATGTTGGTTCTATTTTTTTTATTTCTATTAATTTCATTATTCTTCCTCTTTCATATATTTATATGACCTTACCCTAAAACCCTCAATCTAAAATCTTGAAATTTTCCGCATATGTTTATGGCAGATATTTTCCATATGGAAGTTTGTCGAAGGTGCTAGATAAACTTCATTCTCTTTTTGCTTTACTTGGTAATATTCCTCTGAAATTACACAAATTCTTCTTGCTCACTATTTTTGTCTATGATTTCAATTTTTCTTATATATCCTCATGAGAGAGAGAGAGAGAGAGAGAGAGAGAGAGAGAGAGAGAGAGAGAGAGAGAGAGAAGGGTGGGGGTGGAAGGGGGGGAGGAGCGTCGTCAGTTGAATGGTCGTGGGGATTTCTGCCTTACTAAGAACTTGAGAAAATTAAGAACGATAATTACCGGTTGAGAACTCAGCACTTGGTTTGCCTAATGACATTTATTAACTCTTACGTAACAGGATTAAAGAGTAAGACCCTGAAGTGATAGTCAGGAAAAGGAAATTTCATCCTTACGTTTTTACCTGTTCCCTCTCTAAAAGTGAAACATTTCGTATTTCTTCTGAAGGCAATATATCTTTTTTTTCTCAATAATAGCAAGTAAAAGTGACTTATTTAAGATTCATAGAATATTTTACGGTCGTAGGTTTTCGATAACATCTCGTGATTTTCTTTTCTTTTTTTGTAAATTTGTCAAAAGAGATGTTATGCGTAATTGATAAATTAATTTATTCATGATTCAATTAATTTAATCAAAATGTTCTCCTATCAACAATTTGTTCTTAAAGGTAATTTTTGTAAGTGATCAATGGTATTCTGAATCTTTTTAAAGTCCTAGTCTCTCTCTCTCTCTCTCTCTCTCTCTCTCTCTCTCTCTCTCTCTCAGACTAATAATATGTTTGTTTTATATCGCCTTTTCTCACCTTTTGTCTTCATTTTGATTAGAACCTTATTAACCTAAAGAAGTGTAGGAGTTTGTTCTCTACTGGAGGTCTGAATACCATATCCATAATGATGTGCCAATTTAATTAGCCTTTGAAGTTTTCTAATTAATACGAAAAAATAGTTAAGAAGTAAAATGAATATGTAATTTCTCCCTGTTTCGTTAAAGGTTTTTCGTTTGAATTTAAAAGTATGTTCGCCTTCAGGTATACATTTATGCCATGGATTACTTATTATGCCTCTATGAATAAATTCATCTTGAATTATGCATAGCTTTATTTATTAGTAGGAATTATTGTCTTATTAAGCTAACTCATATTTTAAGATATCTAACGCTATAACAGTTATTCATGGACCTGTTTCTGATATCTCCTATAGATCTAAAAATTTCAGATGATTAAAATGAATTTCAAGTTACTTTTCCTGAATCTAGAATCAATTAATATTAAGCTGTATTGTATAGCTGGGAAACTCCTTACAATGAGACAGAATCCGTAAAGTTATTGATAATGATAATTCACGATACGCAAAATGTTCAGGAGAAAAGAAATGAGCTTTAAATGATTTAAAGAGAATGAATCCGTTAATTCCTAAATATTAGATGGTTGAGGTACTTACCGTCCCCATGGATGTATGTTTTATTAAGAACTGTTTTCATACCCTTTTCTTTCTCAGGTAAATGTTCCTTTTGTAATAACAAATCTTTGCAGATTTTTTTTCACTATTTTTATAATTGTGCTGCATATCAAAGCATATAAAAAAATACATAACGTAAAATTAAGGATTAAATGGTTATTTCAAATTCTATTGTATCATTTCAAATCATGTAAACATAGTAAAAACACAATTAGTAGGATTAAATTTTGCGGCAGAATGAAATGAATCTGTATACAAAATTAGTAAATACGCCGGATAAACTGCCTTGTACTGATATCTTGTAAATCTTTAAACTTATTGGGATGTCCTCCACGGAGGAGTCTTGGAACATCGGTTAATTCCAAATTGATGGCCTGACACCGATCATTTCCATCATCAACTACGATAAGCAGCAAGCGCAACTGGTATGCCTGTAATATCAGTCAATACTTCCGGATTATGAACATTGCCGTTATATCAAACGTCAAGACATGTTTCTCATTAAAACTATTGCAATAATGTCTTTCAGTTATACTACTAGCAGATATTCTTACCAGTTACGCACATAATATTTTTAGAAGACTCTGTTTTCATTGAGCATTTATTGGAAAAATATTTAATGCTCATAATAAACGATATTACGATTTTTGTGGAAGAAGTAAGAGGATTTACAATTAGACCCGTTATATAAATGCAGATTAAATTCAGTAGGCTGAAGGCAAGAGTGAATCCTACAGAATTCAAAATAGATTGAATACACAAATAAACATAGGCACAATGCTTTTCCCTTCTCTGAAAAAAAAAAAAAAAAATATTCCCATTTTTCTGGTAATTACTCACGAAAGACTCACATAAGGTTTATTAGATACGTGTTTTCTCAAAACATTTATAACTAGCTCCACTATTTTTTTTTTTTTAAGGTGTATTCCGAAAATCTATATCAATATCCTGTACGTAAATTAGTTCCTTTTTTCCGTTTTTTATCATTCCGTTTTTACTAATTCGCCCATGCCCTTCCAATTTTCTAATGATCGAAAATTAATTTGATACATATAGACTACAGCAGAATATCAAAACATTTTCTTAAGTCATGGAGGACCAAATAGAAAATAGACACAGACAAAGGACAAGAAAGACAATTTTCAACAGAAAGTACAGAATAAAAAAAATAAATTATCGAGTAACATTCAACCTCACACCATTCGTGTACTGTTATATACTTTAAAAGAATTTTATCTCCCTGTATTTTTTATTCTTAAAACACATTGCTAACGATCAAGATTAATTAGAAAAAAAATTCACCTTAATACCAAAATTGAAAATGAATGTAAACTTTTTTGTACACTTTTATTCATATATTTCTTTTTTTGATACTTTATGGTTACCAACACATCAGGCCAGCGATTATCAAATTCTAAAAAAACAAAAGAAGACGGGTTAAGCTATCTCTCATATAATGATGTCTAATAGGCTTACCCGAAATATAGAATTTTTTTTGCCTTACACACACACACACACAAACACACACACACACACATATATATATATATATATATGATATATATATAATATATATATATATATATATA
>NC_090731.1:121797025-121799525 GCF_036898095.1 Palaemon carinicauda | reverse complement strand
GTAGATTGTTGAGGAATTTGATCTCTATGACCCTTTTTTCTGGTATAACAAACAACGTTGCTGAGTCTTTGAATAGATTGCTGAAGGATGTAAATAAAAATGTTAGAAGACCAGCAGATTGTACCATGCTTTCATTTTGGCACCTTCAAAAGTATTATCATTTGGAAATTTGTCGTGGTAAAGCAAATATTGGCAGTTATCGCCTGAAAAAAATAATTTAGTCATCTTCTGATTGATAGAGATGAAATTCCAAAGTATGATGTTTTATCTCCAGATGAGATTGTAAAACACATTTATGATCCAAATTATTTTCCTGAAAAAGTTGATAGTATTATTAATTGTGATAAACAGGTTGATATTAATGATGATAAAGATAAATCTCCGGACCAGAATAGAGCAAATTTGGATTGCATAGTTAATGATGACGTTGGAAATTTAGAAGCAGATGGCAACAAAGAGAATGAACAGTCTGTTTGTCAGAGACGTTTGCCTCAGAAGTCTTTGGCTAAAACAGTTATTCAAAATAAGGGTATATTTCATGTGCCTGGTGCTGGTTGCTTTGTAGTTCATGGTGCTAGAGGAGATAAATATACAGTAACTATTGCTCCTAAGGAATCTTGCAACTGTCCTTCATCGTCTGAATGTTATCATATCATAGCAGTAAAAATGAGTTTAGGTCTTCAAGCAAAAGATGATAAAAAACAACAAATCTGACTGCTCTGTCTAGAAAATCAAGAAAGCGAAATGACAAAAAATCTGGTTGCAAGGCTCCTAGAATTAATGAGTTTACACCTGCTCCTGATTCATTTATTATGAACGAAACTTTGAATGAAACTTTGGATACCAATTCTGTTTTGACATCTACTCCAAAACAAACTCCAAATTCAAAAAGAAGAAAATTAAATGGAATTCCTCAATTATCCTAAACTCCAAAGAAATCTATTCTAAAAATTCCTTAAAAAAATGAACCCTTAGGAGATAATTCCATTTTGGCATCTACTCCAAAACAAACTCCCAAAAAAATAAGAAAGTTAGAAAAATCTATTCTAAAAACCCCTTCAAAAACTCCAGGTAAATCAGTTAAGTTTAAATCATTGACAGAAACACCAACAGAATCTCAAAATTCAACTGATATTTATGCCACTATTCTAAATGGTAAAAAGTTAGATAGTGACTGCATTACACTAACAAATGCTGTTATGCAAACACAATATGAATACATTAATGGTTTTCAGTTAACAACTCTTACACCTGTGCTTAGAGATCCAAAGTCAGTAAATAATGTTGAAAATCCTTTGGACGTGGCAAAATTGATAAAGAAAAGCTAAAATGGTTTTATTTAAATCCTTTTGAATCTCGCAGTGCACCTACTTGCCAAATTCATCATGATGGGGATAATCATTGGGTTGCATCATGTTCCCAGAAAATGGGTAAGAATGAGAAGATATTGTTATTGGATAGTTTGGCATAAAAAAAAAATTCTCTAAATCATTCAGTTTCTATGCAGCTTGGGAAACTCTATGGTTATGGCAAGGACTCAATTTCAATTGCTATTCCAAATTGGCAAAAACAGAAAGGATCAGTTGATTGTGGGGTTTTTGCAATTGCTTATTTGGTGGAATTTTGTGAGGGTGGTCTTGATTGTTTATTTAAAGGCAAGTCAATAGATTGGGAATTTGATCAAGATTCTTTAAGACAACATTTGGTGGAATGCTTACAAAAACAACAATTTAGGCCTTTTCTCAAAATACATAAAAAGCTGTGTGAGGATTTGTGTATTTTCTCAGCCAAAATTGAACTATTTTGTTGCTCATTACGTGACTGTTTTGATAATATGTTAAGTTGTACAAGATGTTTGACATGGTTTCATTATAGATGTAAGAATATTGAAAAAACTGATGATATTGATTTGGCTATTTGGGTATGTAGTGATACATGTAACAAAAAGAGGAAAAGAAAAACTAAAAAGGTACTTGATTTCTAACTGCTAGTTTTGCATTTACTAAGATTAAAGTTCCACTTCTTATCTTAAACCTGTCATGCGGTGTCAGACAGGGGCTGAGGTACTAAGTGAAACAAAAATTGTAACTTCTTATCTATAACTTGTCATGCTGTGTCAGACAAGGGTCAAGATAAGAAGCTGATCTCTCATGATAATTTGTGTAAGCATTGAAGTTCTTATCTTCATCCTGTCATGCGGTGTCAGACAGGAGCGAAGTTAAGAAGTGTTAACCACCATTATACATTGAGTACAAATTTTTAGGTAAAAAACTATTTCTTATCTCTTTCTTGTCATGCAGTGTCAGGCAGGAGTTGAGTCAAGATTTTGATTTTGCTATGTTATGTCTAGGACTATCCATGTTATTTTGCAATGCTATGGATGTTTAATGTATCATGTAAATCTGTATGTATATATTATGTATATCACAATGTATATAATCTCTACATATTTATATGTACTGAATATGTTAACTTATTATTACATGAATAAACTGATATA
>NC_090731.1:121784525-121787025 GCF_036898095.1 Palaemon carinicauda | reverse complement strand
TAATTCTTGTCTGGTGATCAGCCAGACTGAGGTTCGAGTCCCGCTCAAACTTGTTAGCTCCTTTGGTAGCTGCAACCTCTCCTTTCTTGTGAACTAACGATTGGGGGTTCCGGGGACCCAATAGGTCTATTTGTTGAGTCATGAGCAGCCTTTGCCTGGATTCCCTTGGTCCTAGCTTGGATGGAGAGAATCCTTGGTCGCTGATTATATGGACCGTATATAAGGTCAGTCTATAAGGCGTTATACTACTTGATAGGGTAATGTCACTGTCCCTTGCCTCTGCAATTCATGCGCGGCCTTTACACTTTTAGAGTAACGTTAAATTTTTGTCATTACTTTTGTCTTGCGATAGTTTTTACTTATAATATCAATTCCTTAAAAGGCATTTAGTTCAAAGAGTTTCAGGAATAAAAAAATTAAATATTAATTTCAGGGAGCAATTCGTTTTTAAACTGTTCACAATAATTTCCTATAAACATAAAGGGTCCGTTGAGAGAGAGAGAGAGAGAGAGAGAGAGAGAGAGAGAGAGAGAGAGAGAGAGAGAGACTTACTTTATTGCCTTATTCTATGTTTTGGCTCCCCCAGGTCCCTCAGAGTGAGGCACCTCGTATATCCACCAGAGTTGCTTATGCATTTTCCGGTGTATTTTGCATCTCCTTGTCTTCTTGGATGGTCTGGGATGCATCTTAGGTATTTATCGAGTTTATTCGTAAACACATCTACGCTCACTCCTGATATGTTTCTGAGATGAGCTGGCAGCGCATTAAATAGTCGCTGCATTATCGATGCTGGTGCGTGGTGGATTAATGTCCTGTGCGCCTTTCTTAGATTTCCTGGTATAGTTTTTGACGCTATTAATCTACCTCGGCTTGCTCTTTCTGATATTTTCAGCTCCATGATGTTTTCAGTAATTCCTTCTATTTGCTTCCATGCTTGTATTATCATGTAGCGTTCTCTTCTCCTTTCTATACTGTATAGTTTTAAAAATTGCAGTATTTCCCAGTAGTCAAGGTCCTTAACTTCTTCTATTCTAGCAGTATAGGACCTTTGTACACTCTCTATTTGTGCAATATCCTTTTGATAGTGTGGGTGCCATATCACATTGCAGTACTCGAGTGTACTACGTACATAAGTTTTGTAAAGCATAATCATGTGTTCAGCTTTTCTTGTTTTAAATTGTCTGAATAACATTCACATTTTTACTTTACATTTAGCCAACAGTGTTGCTATTTGGTCGTTGCATAACATATTCCTATTTAACATTACATCAAAGTCTTTA
Organism: Palaemon carinicauda; assembly: GCF_036898095.1. Taxonomy (NCBI): domain Eukaryota; kingdom Metazoa; phylum Arthropoda; class Malacostraca; order Decapoda; family Palaemonidae; genus Palaemon; species Palaemon carinicauda. The sequence continues at coordinate 121,785,745 of NC_090731.1, read as the reverse complement.
ATTAATTGCTTCCTTGTTTGTGATTGTCTCGTTATTAGGTCCCTTGTATGCATATACCATTCCTTCTCTGTTTCCTTAATTCATTGATTAGAATTTATCGGAGTTAAATACCATCCTATTTATCTCCGCCCATTCATTTATTTTGTTTAGATCTCTTTGTTTTGAGTTCCTATATTCATCACAAATAATTTCTCTACTTATTCTTGTGTCATCGGCGAAACTTCTCACAACAAAGTTTTTAACATCACAGTCTATGTCCGAGATCATAATAACAAACAGCAGTGCAGCTAATACCGTACCCTGTGGCACGCCAGATATTACCTGATCTTCATCTGATTTCTCGTCATTTCCATCCACTCTCTGTTTTCTGTTTTGCAGGAATTCTTTTACCCATTTTCCTATCTTTCCCACAATATTATGCTTTCTCACTTTTTTCTCTACTATATTATAGTCTGCCTTGTCAAAGGCTCTTGCAAAATCTAGATAGATCCAATCTGTGTCTTTTTCATTTATCATATTTTTGTATATGTTTTCATTAATTGGGTTTATGTACTTTTTCCGGGCACAAAACCGTGTTGACCTATATTAAACAAACTATTTTTAACCAAATGATTCATTATTTTCTTTTTTATTAACCTCTCATACACTTTCATAATATGTGATGTTAGACTAACAGCTCTATAATTTCTTGCCTCTAGTCTTGATCCACGTTTGAAAATAGTGGTTATATAAGCTAACATATATCTCGCTCATATCTACATTTTGTCTTAGCAGTATTGAAAGCAGCTTTGTGATAGTGTGTGCATTTTTTTTTTTTTTTTTAAATTGCTGGAATTCCATCTGGTCGGGCTGCCGGTCCAGGTTTAATTTCGCTTATAGCCTTGACAATATCTGCTTCATTAATATCTATATCCGTTAGATATTCAACATTTTCTTCTCTCATTTCTGTTTCATTATTCTCATTCGCAATTCTTGGCGTGAACTCACTCTTATATTTTTCTGCTAATATGTTGCATATTTTCTTTTATTATTCATTATCCGTCCTTCAATTCTTAGAGGGCTTATTTCTAATCTCCCTTTATTCATCTTTTTTGCATAGGAGTAAAGTACTTTGGGTTTTTTTTTTATGTTTTGAAATGTCCTTTCTTCTAAGTCCCTTTTTTAATTTTCTTTCGATTGTATAATCTTTTGTTCTGCACTTCCTATCTTACTTTCTATTT
>NC_090731.1:121777600-121780100 GCF_036898095.1 Palaemon carinicauda | reverse complement strand
TGATGGAGTGGTGAGAGAGGTGAATGCTCGAGTGCTTGGACGAGGATTAAAACTGGTAGGCGAGAATGATCATGAATGGGAGGTAAATCAGTTGTTGTTTGCGGATGATACTGTACTGGTAGCAGACACAGAAGAGAAGCTTGACCGACTAGTGACAAAATTTGGAAGGGGTGTGTGAGAGAAGGAAGTTGAGAGTTAATGTGGGTAAGAGTAAGGTTATGAGATGTACGAGAAGGGAAGGTGGTGCAAGGTTGAATGTCATGTTGAATGGAGAGTTACTTGAGGAGGTGGATCAGTTTAAGTACTTGGGGTCTGTTGTTGCAGCAAATGGTGGAGTGGAAGCAGATGTACGTCAGAGAGTGAATGAAGGTTGCAAAGTGTTGGGGGCAGTTAAGGGAGTAGCAAAAAATAGAGGGTTGGGCATGAATGTAAAGAGAGTTCTATATGAGAAAGTGATCGTACCAACTGTGATGTATGGATCGGAGTTGTGGGGAATGAAAGTGATGGAGAGACAGAAATTGAATGTGTCTGAGATGAAGTGTCTGAGGAGTATGGCTGGTGTATCTCGAGTAGATAGGGTTAGGAACGAAGTGGTGAGGGTGAGAACGGGTGTAAGAAATGAGTTAGCGGCTAGAGTGCATATGAATGTGTTGAGGTGGTTTGGCCATGTTGAGAGAATGGAAAATGGCTGTTTGCTAAAGAAGGTGATGAATGCAAGAGTTGATGGGAGAAGTACAAGAGGAAGGCCAAGGTTTGGGTTGATGGATGGTGTGAAGAAAGCTCTGGGTAATAGGAGGATAGATGTGAGAGAGGCAAGAGAGCGTGCTAGAAATAGGAATGAATAGCGAGCGATTGTGACGCAGTTCCGGTAGGCCCTGCTGCTTCCTCCGGTGCCCTAGAAGACCGCGGAGGTAGCAGCAGTAGGGGACTCAGCAGTATGAAGCTTCATCTGTGGTGGAAATGTGGGAGGTTGGGCTGTGGCACCCTAGCAGTACCAGCTGAACTCGGCTGAGTCCCTGGTTAGGCTAGAGGAACGTAGAGAGTAGAGGTCCCGTTTTTTGTTTCGTTTCTTGTTGTTGTCGGCTACCCCCCCAAAATTGGGGGAAGTGCCTTTGGTATATGTATGTATGTAGTTACATATGACAATAATGCACACTAAATTAGATAATAGACATGTAAAAAAGAATAATTATAAAGAAATAATAAATAAGAAGCGGATTTTTAGCATCACTTTAACTTAGAAAGTGCAGCGCAGGTGTCGGTCTTGCTATGCAGAGAGGAGACAGACGGGCGGCGAGGAGGTAGAGAGGGTGACTACGATAAACGTACAGTAATGTAACTTATTCTAACTTAGCTTATCTATTTCTTTTATTTTTATATTTTATATTCTTTTTTACATTTTCATTTTTACTTTTTGATGATTAATTTTAATCACTTTCATTCTACACTTAAAATTGATTGAATTTTTTTTCTCTTCAATCTTTGCCATTTTCTTTGTTTCACTTTCTTTCGCTTCACTCTTTGCCGTTTTCTTTGAGCCACTTCCTTCCCCTTCATCACGAGTTTGCTTCATATTTTTTTTAAAGAAGCTATTGATAGAAGGTTGCTTGGTACAGCTTTTCAGAATGTTTCGGAAATAAGTTAGGGAAACATCATCGAACTGCGCAACTACACGACAAACCTGCAATTTTTTTGGATGGTATTTGTCGATGAAGTCGACCACGTCTTGATATTTTCCTAACACCTCTTTTTATTTGCGCCGAACCTAACACATGTTCTACCTCCTCTATCCCTTTCTCGTCATCACTCATGTGCTCAGACATAGCATGGAGTTTCCTTGAGCTCCTCTGTAGTAAGTTTGTCGTGATGTTCTTTTGCAAGTTCACTTACGCGGAACTCTACACTTTTCTCACCACTACCGCTACCACTTGTGAAACTAAGCCTTTTAGGACCCATGATTTATGTAAAATACCGTAAAAGGATGAACGTAAAAAAATCACGATTAAAACACAGTTAATAGCAGAACACACAGCGCACAATCACACGAAGCCGACGAGAACAGAGGAATGTCCCAAGCCACGCTAATTGAGGGTCCCTCTGAGGTATAAATGCAGCCTTCTATCGGCGGAAATAAAAAATATATCCGGCGCTAAGAGTACCATCTACGTGTACAGGTATTGTTTACTTCGGGTGTCGAAAAAAAATTCAGGTGTAGAGTAGGAACGTGTTCGAATTGTACTTCGCGTGTCGAAAAACTCGGATACAACAGGTACGACGAAAATTGCTTACTTCGTGTGTCGAAATTAAATCCGGGTGTAGAGTCGAAAAATTGCTCGAATTTTACTTCGGGTAAAATTCAGATGTAGATACGTTCGTGTGTAGAGGTTCCACTATACTTATATATATATATATATATATATATATATATATATATATATATATATATATATATATATATATATATATATATATATATATATATATATATATATATATATAT
>NC_090731.1:121767600-121770100 GCF_036898095.1 Palaemon carinicauda | reverse complement strand
TTGTTCCAACTAATATAATTAATTATTTGAAGACCACGTGTGTCACATTATATACGAGGAAGGTAGAGGCTAGAGAATTGGTAGTTGGTAAATTATCCAACAATCATTTCCTTATTAGGAATGAATTTTTGTTTTTTTCTCAGAAAATGGTGTGAATTTTTCGTGTGCTATAGGAAGGAACATGAGTTTACTTATAAATGGGTTAGTATTTCGTTTTTTCATCAGAATACATGGATGGTAGGTCATGTCCCTGTACACATGAACAAGGTAACAATCATCAGCATAGTTAAGGTTGGTTGGACGAGCTTGGAACAGCGCTGCCAAATGAAATTCCTTGAATGGTGAATATCATTATTTGTTACAGATTCAAGTAATTAAACGAGTAATAGTTATATACCAAAACGTTCATGCCTATGGTGTAATTTAATATTCTTAGGATAAGTGTAATCAACATAGACAAATCGAATAATGGAAAAGAAACGGGTCATTATGTTTTCGCTAACGCCTGACTTTGTTGCGCAGCCATCCTCGCATTTGTGTTTGTTAATAAGGACGTTCCAGAATGTAAATCAGTTATAATATAAACCTTATCATCATTTCCCTGGTAAATATATGCATTTTAGAGAAGCTGTTTCTTGCTTCAATATACGTTAAAATAATCCATGGTAATGAATTCCTAAGTCAATAAGCCAATAGTAAATAAAAAAATAAACAAAGATCGTTGAGAGAGAGAGAGAGAGAGAGAGAGAGAGAGAGAGAGAGAGAGAGGGGGGGGGGGCCAACTGCAAGACATAGATACCTATAATCTCTCCAAATGAATCAGAAGAGATTGAGTATACTTTTAATAAGGAGAGCTGAATTTCATTTATATATATGAAGTGTGGATGTTGCATTAATCTATGAAAGATGTATAGCAATTATTCATCGACATTTATTTCTATTAGTAAGAATATTAATCGTGATGTTTCAATCAATTTGGTGTTGGGCATAGACTTAATGATGATAGTTTGGAGAGGCGAAAAAGTAAGCATAGATTATTGTAATGTCACCGGTATTAATGAGCATATTGATAAAGTTTTGCTATATACAAAAGTTTCTTGCGAAGAAAGGGTTTCTTCTGCAACGATAGAAAAGTTTGTTTAAATTATTGCTAGTAAATCGCAAGAAAGATTTCCTTTATATATATATATATATATATATATATATATATATATATATATATATATATATATATATATATATATATATATATATATATATATATATATATATATATATATATATATATATATATATATATATATATTTACATATACACATTTATATATATATATATATATATATATATATATATATATATATATATATATATATATATATATATATATATATATATATATATACGATAGAAATGTTAACTAAGATGGTAGGATTTTGGATGTCAAGAAAGTTTAATCGAAATGTTTTTTTTTTTTTTTTTCCAAATTATCAAAAACGTTTTTCAAATAAGTTATAAAGGCCCTATGATCGATAGAAATAGGAATGAATCTTAGGCTGGTCTAAACAGTCAAATGTTCATCCTTATTTCTATCGGTGATGTGTTTGAGCCCTTGACCGGGTAGAAATATTCATCATTACAGGCAGAGCGGATTCGATGACAGGAAGAATTTGTAACCTATTGTAAAAATTTATACATATATATATATATATATATATATATATATATATATATATATATATATATATATATATATATATATATATATATATATACTTATATATATATATATATATATATATATATATATATATATATATATATATATATATATATATATATCTTTTTTATCTATATATATATAAACTACTGTCCACAATGGGATTTGATATTTAATTCTACCTTTCAAATTGTATACCTACTTAAAATTCATTTATGATAAATGCTTTTGGTTGGGCAAGGATTCAAACCTATGCCTAAACTGAAAGAATACCTGCATGGACGGCTTTACCAATCGAGATATCAAGAGAGATACAAGTTCATTTCAAGCATATACCTGTCGAATTCAGGAATCTGTTCTTAGAATGGAAATCAACCCATCTTCCACCATGATAGCTGATTATGCTGAGTATACCAAATACTCGTGACTTTAGGAAATATAAATATATAATGACATTCAATATCGAATTATACCTTAAGGAATATATATACAATAGGAATTCATCTATGATAAATGCATCTTGCTAGGCAAGGATTTGAATCTAAGCCCTGAGCCGAAACAATGCTTGTAAGGACGCCTTTACCAATAGAGCTATCAAGAGAGATATAAACTCATTTCAAGTCTACTGCACATATACCTGTAGAATTCACCTGGAAAACGATCCTACGCCCAGGTGTTAAGAAAATATATAGTATGCCCATTCTAAAGAGACTGTTGAAGAAGATTGATGAAAAAATGACAGATGAACAAGCAGGATTTCAAAAAGGTAGAAGTTGTACTGA
>NC_090731.1:121757600-121762600 GCF_036898095.1 Palaemon carinicauda | reverse complement strand
TATATATATATATATATGTATATATATATATATATATATATATATATATATATATATATATATATATATATATATATAATACAAGACTGCCAAATCCATACCTCCATATCTGAATCGTGAACATAAAGATTTTCTACTACTATCAGAGCCTTCACGCGATTTAATTCTTGCTATATCCACCAGCATTCTAATACAGTTGGTGTCTAATTCCTAAAGGAATCAACATCTTTCTTGTGGCTACATTACAGATATATATTGCTTTGTATCCTGGGTTTCCATTTAGCTATATTATTCCCCATACAAACTTTTAACTTCAGTATTCCTCTTTTATTTCGAGTACTTCAATTCGTCGCAAGAAAACTTCTCTCGCAAGACCCTATAAATAATGCATCAAGAGCAAAAACCATCTATTCCGTACTCTATTGACAGCTACTTTTTATGCTTAAAAAATTTACATACATCGCCTGGCCTTTCCCAAGTACTCTTTTCATGGTGGTCGTAAAAATATTGGAGCAACCATGGAGACATAATGCACCATTATTTGAGACTTTTATATCTCCCCCGGCACTCTCCTATCTGGATATTGGTAGACATTCATAATTTATATCATGATATTTTTTATTGTTCTAAACATATTACCTTGTACGTAATTGTGTTTTAGTGAGCTAAGCATTACCTTGCAATTATTATTATTATTATCATTATTATTATTAATATTATTATTATTATTATTATTATTATTATTATTATTATTATTATTATTATTATTATTATTATTATTCTATGTTGTTGTTGTTGATGTTGTTGTAGTTGTTGTCTTCATTCTTTATTTTTAGGGATGTAGATAATTTAGGAGTTGACTTTTGAAAATCTAATCGATGATACACACAGAGGGTATGAACGTACCCGGAAATCTTATTTCATTTCCTGATGAAAAGGACTTTGAAGTTCCTCCCTATCATGATAAAAAAAGAAAAAAAAAATGTGATGCAAGTGATTTATGGTATTCTGTGGATATATTATTATTATTATTATTATTATTATTATTATTATTATTATTATTATTATTATTATTATTATTATTATTATTATTATTATTATTATTATTCATGTCGTCCAATTGACCTTATCTATTTATTTGCTGTTGAATGACCCGTACCACATTGTAGTAATCTCCCGGGTTAATGTGTTGTGTAGGTCATTCTTCTACAGCCTGCATAACCCGCAATGAGAGCAACCTGCGTGTAACAGGGAAACAGTCTTCTTGTCGGCTAGCATCAAGAGACGTTTGCCTACAAATGCAGTCATTCATTCATTCATTATTGGTATTATTATAAGTGACGTTAATTTTGTAATTAGCTTTCTCTATTGTTCGTATTACCCTTTTCTCTTCATTGCTACAATCCAGCAGTAACTGGGAAAGGGACATATCATTAGGAAGGTGATGAAGACCATATCATTTAAAATTCATCTTTAATATATCACAACGAACTATGAAAGTATAGGTAATACGTACAAAGTGTGCAAAAATATAATGTTCACTCATGTACAAGAATTATAAATTACGTGGAGATAAGTATACCACATCCTTCAACTCAACTGGTTTCGAGCAGTGAGAAGGTTTTCCGCTAATTACCAAGGGTGAAATGTAACGTTGTGATATATTAAAGATGAATTTTGAATGAAATGCTCTTCATCACCTTCCTACTGATAATAATATGTCCCTTTTCCAGTTACTGGTGGGTTGTAGCAATAAAGAGAAAAAGTTAATAAGAGCAATAGAAAAAGTTAATTACAAAATTAACGCCAATGCGACAGCAATCACTTTCAATAAAACCTGCTTAAAGGAGGGTCTACTCCCGAAATATATTATTATTATTATTATTATTATTATTATTATTATTATTATTATTATTATTATTATTATTATTATTATTATTATTAATAATAATAATAGCTAAACTGAAACCTTAACTAGAAAAGCAGGATGTTATAAGACCAAGAGTTCCAACAAGGAAAAATAGCCTAGTGACGAAAATAAATATGGAAATAAATAGACTACAAGAAAAGTGATATAAAATTTACTAAGAACAATAACATCATTCAAATAGTTCTTTCATATATAAACTACAAAATCTTTGAAAAAACAAGAGGGAAGGAAATAACATAGAATAGTGTGCTCGAGTATACACTCAAGCATAAGAACTCTACCCCAAGGCAGTGGAAGACCGTAGTACAGAGGCTATGGCACTATATAAGACTAGGGAATAATGGTTTGATTTTGGAGTGTCTTTCTTGTAGAAGTGCATACCATAGTTAAAGAATCTCTTCTACCCTTAATAAGAGGAAAGCGTCCAATAAACAATTAACCCCTTTAGCGAAAAAGAATTACTTGGTAATCTAATAGTTGTCAGGTGTATGAGGACATAGGAGAATGTGGAAAGAATGGGCAAGACGATTCGGTTTTTGTGTATGTGTGGGCAAAGGAAAATGACCCGTAACCAGAGAAAGGGATCCAATGTAGTACTATCTGGCCAGTAAAGGATCTAATAACTCACTAGCTATAGTATCTCAGCAGATGGTTGGTACCCTAGTTAACCTACTACTTACAGACTAAAGCTATTGGTTTGCATAACGAAATTTAAGAGAAGCAAGTTATTCATTAACAATATGCACCGCCGTCTCTGTTACTCTAGAAATGGTATCACGTTCAAAATAATCATTGACATTTTGAAGAATGGAAGGAGGAGTTTAGAGAATGTTTTTCTTTCTGTTACTAATGCATACGGACATAATTAGGTTATCATATGTCCTGAGACAACTGCGAGTTCACTAATGTTAACAAGTATTTCACGGATGTTACCCTAGTTACAAGTCGATGTTGTTTTCTTAAACAAACTTGTTTTTAAAATTATGCCTAACACTCCTGTTACTATTAGAAAAAAATACTTATTAAAAACTGCCATCCTACTTATAAGCAAACTTCATAATAACACCCATAATATCAATGAGATCAAATATATAAAAAAGATAACGATAATTCATAAACTATAAGAACATTTTGTGATACAAGGTGGCCAGTTTTGTGAAACTGTCCCATTATGCAAGGCAAAGTACCATCTATTGCAGCCACTTCTACAGAAAGAAAATCATGAAGATTTAAATGTGGGTATGGAGAAAGAGAATATAAATAATCAACTATTTCAGATACTAACTGACATTTTCTCACTTCTCGAGAGCCTTCATAGCATTAAAAAAAAAACAGGAAAAGCAATCTGACGGAAAATTTAACGATCGACTACAAAAACTATAGCCCTAAATATCAAAGTTGTGAATTTTCTATAAATGAGTATAGCAAATAATCAAGTAAAAGTATTCTCGATAATAACTAGCATTGGCAAAGAATTTTGAAAATTAGATAAGATTAGTAAGCAGAGATTTGTCATTTTACATGCAAATAGTGGTAAATGGTGTTTTTAAAAGTACAATTACTTTCATGTGACTTTTCCCTCTCAGAGAGAGAGAGAGAGAGAGAGAGAGAGAGAGAGAGAGAGAGAGAGAGAGAGAGAGAGAGAGAGAGAAAACTGTAAAAATAATTTAATAGTTAATTTAGAAAATGAGACGAGACCATGATGTGACGTCTCAAGACCACCAGCACCCCATTGGCATTCATTCTTTTAATCCAATTGCAATGACTGATTACTTCTTACTGCTTATCCTTTTTGTGGCCTTCGTGTAATTTAGTTTTGGTAATGGATAAAAGGAATATAGGATACAAAATCAACAAGATTAGTCTTTGGTAAACATTGTTGAACAACGGAAGTTTTACGTGCTTTGTCTTTGTTTTCATATGCAGTCGTTTATTTGAAATCTACATTGTTAGGCTAAAAAAGTATGATGAACCTGAACGTTATCTATGGCATATTTCTCCTTGTGTGAGAAAATTGATGAGCAACTCGACCAAATACTCTAGTCTTATCTCTCAACCTCTATGATCTATATATTCTTCTCATTACAGTGGTACACATATACAACAATTAATCAATACCATGACAGTATGATTGTCGCATTATGTATGAATGAAACATTGACTAGTTTCGCTTGATTCAGAAAAAGAAAAAAGATGTCATAAACCTATTTTTTATTTCTAGATATTTGGCACTAAATAATATGTAATTCCATCTGATAATTCAGTAATTTAACTAATTTCGCATACGAAACTTTCATTAAATATCTTTTAAAATGCATATTAGAAATAGCATGGCAATAAAAACCTTTTACAAAAGAATAATTCAAAGGATACTGAACTTCAGTCTGAAAATTAAGATTTTCGTAAATATTTGCAGAAAGTGCTTCATTGATACTGAAGTCGTATCGCAAGTGCTATTCTCGAATTGCGTTATTGACAAATGGAATTTTACCCTCGGTGTTTTAGTCATGAGGATAATCATATTAAGGAAAAATGTAGAATTCTTCGTTGGACTATAAACAGCATAGGCTGCCGTCATGTATTCATGAATACATACCTTCCATTTTCATCGTTTTATTATTATTATTATTATTATTATTATTATTATTATTATTATTATTATTATTATTATTATTATTATTATTATTATTATTATTATTATTATTATTATTATTATTATTGGTGTTACTAATTTATAGTATTATTGTGTCTTGAAGTTCCGGGTGTTTTTCAATCATTAATAATTTCACTACCCAAACTGTAACACTAATTTGAAAAACATGAAGCTTCAAGTAAACTATAACATAAAAAGAACGAATGCAAAGAATACTCTCGAAAGAGAATTGAAAAAAAATTCAAAAAGGAGAAATAACAAATAAAATCAGTAAAATTGAACCAACACACTGAGAAATGTATCTGATGAGAGTCTGCCAACCAAAACAGCTATTTACACTAACTTTGAACATTTAAAGCTCCAACGATAGAACTGCGTGATTCGAGAGATCATGCCATGATACGATTACAGTTGGAA
>NC_090731.1:121730100-121752600 GCF_036898095.1 Palaemon carinicauda | reverse complement strand
AAGTAAGCTTTTTAGATTTTCAAAACTGCTATATTTATTTTTAACTATGTTTGGTGAAATTAATGTAGATATCAACATTATGTTTCGTTGCAATACTTCATAAATTCACACAGTTTTATGACAAATATCACAGGATCTACTCCGATATCTCTAGCTTCAAAATCGGTCAAAAGAATATCAAGTACAAAGGTGCAATTAATATGAAAGCAAACGTACCGTAGATGTATTTAGACAAAAAATTCGTATTTATTAGGGATCATTTTACAACGAAAGTGATACAAGACGAGGACACGTCCATATGAAATACGTATTTATTATTGGGATTGGATCTTTCTCCTTTTGGCAGAGGTCCTAACATTCTCGTTTACTGAAAGACAAATTGCAAAATGAATAACTCCTCTAATAGAAAAGAGAGAAACGCAAAACGGGAAAAAATAGCTAAAGAATAATCATTGATTTGAAAACAACATTACCTTGAAAATATGTCATCTTACGGAGAATGATATAAACTGAAAGTGCAGTAATTACGGAATATGCCTTAGAGAAGTAAAACTCTTCCACTTCTAAATGTTCATCGTATGGGGATCATAAAGTTGTATCACTCCTGAATCGTTGCACCTAACAGTCTGCCAACGCAAGAGCCCGTGTCTTGCTATATGCAAGGTAATCTAAAACAAACAAACGACAACGAATACTTGCATTTGACACTTGCACCTGATGGGTCATATGATAAACCAAGTGCAAGGTACTCAGCTGGTAACGGCCCTTCTTGATTCCACATACCAGGCCAGAACTCCTCCGGATAACAATCCCCATTCACCATTTAAGGAAATAAAACATTCTATTGCACGATTCTGTTGAAAAATTGAGTAAGAGAGAAGGATATAAGTAGATAAAGAGGGAGAATTGCGAGGATGGTTATAAGGATAAAAAGGAGAAAGAGAAATAAGAGAAAGAACTATTGCCTTCTCTGTGTGAAATTCCCTGGAATAATTTTCGCCAACACCTATAGCAAGAAGAGGGGAAAAAACATAAAATTAAAGTTGGAGTTGAAAAGCAAGAGTAGCTCTTAGGTAACTGGAATTTCCCTCTGCATCTCTATCCCAGAATAAATACATTGGAAATAAAATGAATATATTGGAAATTAAGATAAGTAAAAGAATTAGAAGATGACGAATTATTATTTCAAATGCAGGGATCCTTACTTCTATTTCCAGGAATTAAAAAGGCTTGAAAAATATTGATGTGAGTGAAACTCTTTATAAAAAATATTTTGACGCACTTTTAAAATACTAGAAATAAATTATATCAAGCAAATTAAACAACTACTGCTATACGATAAGAAAATTACTGTTCAGTTTATAAAATAAAGAAATATCCGGACAATAAACAGTTCCTTTCCCAGTAAGAATTAAAGCAGAGGAAAAGAAGCAAAATAATTTCAAGTTTAAATTAGATTAAGTGAAGCATTTGCAAGGGATTCAAAACGTAAAAACTGAGTTTTAATGTTATACTTTCTCTGGGAGGAAAACACAGTTGATGTTATCTACAGAGAAACCGTAAAAATGCATTAAGCTTAGCATTGTGCATTTTCTTAAACAAAGTAGAATGTTTTCTCATTAGTAAACATTTAATCCAAACTAGCTAATTATTTTTTCTTACTGTTTCTTTGAGTACTAAGGCTTAAGTGTCAGTGTAGTAAATAAAACGAAAAATATCTAATCAAATAGTCGCAGAAATTATTAAAACAAACATTCTATTACCCATTATTCTTTGGAATAATATATTCTTATTGTAATTTTGTTGTCGTTGATGTAACAAATGCCTGAACAAAATTATCATATATTAAAGCAATTATTTTCACAAAAACAATAAAATATATCATTATATTTCTTCTAGATTTCGCTCAATCTTCGTCGTGGTCAATTGAAAATAGGTTAAACTATAATTACACATACACATATAATATATATATATATATATATATATATATATATATATATATATATATATATATATATATATATCTATATATATATATATATATATATATATATATATATATATATATATATATATATAGATATATATATATATATATATATATATATATATATATATATATATATATATATATATATATATATATATATATATATATATGTGTGTGTATGTGTGTGTGTGTGTGTGTTGTGTGTGGGTGTGCGTGTGTGTGTATATATATGTATATGAATATATATATATATATATATATATATATATATACATATATATATATATATATATATATATATATATATATATATATATATATATATATATATATATATATATATATATATATATATATTCAGGGAAAACAGTTGAAGTTGGAAGAGAAAGGTTAAGAATGATAAAAATATCTAGAGCAGAAAAGGCTTTTACTGAGTGAAGAGCTGTAAATAGTAGATTGTTACTTGCAAAGTGTAATACACACACACACACACACACACACACACACCTATATATATATATATATATATATATATATATATATATATATATATATATATATATATATATATATATATATATATGCATATATACATATGTGATGGGTGTTTATGGTCTTGTCGGAGTTGCTATTGAAAATGAAGCACATTTTATTTGTTTCTGTTCAACAAACAAGGTTTTTATTGGAAGTACTCTTTTCCACCGAAAGGACCTCACCATTTTGCTATTACAAAAATCAAATATATCACAAAGCCATTAATAGAGAAGGACTGAGAAATAAATATGAGAAGCTATAGAGGTGCAGATATTTGTAACGATCAGCAGCTCGTCATTGCTACACTGAAATTAAAACTGAATGCACACAAAAGAAATGTAAATAGAATAACTATAACTAAGTTTGATACAACAAAGCTTCCGGGAGATGAGAAAGAAAAACCTTTGAAATTGAATGTAGAAATCGATTTGCAGCCTTAGAGACTTCGAGGGACGAAGAGCAAACAATTGATGAAGAATGGTGTGATATTAAGAACATATATCAAACTGTCAGTAATAACGTCTTGGGACATACATCAACAAGGGGAAACTTATGAATATCAAATGATACGTGGGATATAATGGAAAAAGGGGATAAAGACAGAAATTTATTGTTAAAAGTTTTCGTGGAATTAATAGAATTTACAAGGTAGAGCATGCTAAGCATTCTGATAGGGATGTCAAAAGAAAAGCCAGGTATAACTAGATGGAGTATTTAGGTAGGAAATCATATGACACTGACAAAGCTATGAATTCAGGTTGTGGCTATGGTGTAAGAATTGCTCAGAGAATTCGTATTGAAGTCTCTACTGGGAAAAGGAAGTAGAAGCATATACCCATCAAAAAGAGATATGGACCTGTTATATCAACAAATGAAGAAGAAAGGCAACTTTGATTAGAACACTATAGTGTGGTTATGAATAAGATATATATTGTTAATAATCTGAATGATATACCTGAAGCTGATGAAGACCTTGAATTGCTCATGAATTAATTCAGTGTGTTTAAAGTGAAAGCTATCATTAAAAACCTTAGGAGATGGAAATCCCTCAGTTACGATAAAATAAATACTGAGATGAAACAGGCTGAAATAAGTAACCACCCACTAGAAACATACCCGATTGTTTTGTAGAATTTAGAATAAAGAAGCAAAACCTGATGAATAAGAATTAGGTGTGTTGGTAACTGACTGCAATAATTAGGCAACGGAGGCAACATACGTCAGTTGTCATGAAAATACATAGTATGTTTATTCTAAAGAGACTGGAGAGAAATATTAATGAAGAGCTGAGGCATGAACTAGAAGGATTTCGAAAAGATAAAAGTTTTTATAACCAAATTTTCATTTTAAGAATTCGTAGAGCAAAGCGTAGAATATAGAAATCCACTTTGGTGGCCTTTGTGGACTAAAAAAAGTCTTCTGATAGTGATAGTGTGTAAATTTGATTAAGCCTGTTCCCGGGCATTACAAGTGTAAAGTTAATGTTAGTGGAGTCCTATCAAATAAATGTCTAGTGATCAGTGGAACACTCCTAAGTAGTGTGTTTTCACCTAGGATTTTTATTTTCGTCATCGATTTTTAACACATAAAAGATGTGGAGAAGGATTGGACTGGATTGATGATAGGAAATTGGCTATATATATATATATATATATATATATATATATATATATATATATATATATATATATATATATATATATATATATATATATATATATATATATATATATATATATATATATATATATATATATATATATATATATATATACATTTTTAATGCTTAGTAGAGGTGGGGAGGGAATGGACTGGATTTATGATAGGATATTGGCTATATATATATATATATATATATATATATATATATATATATATATATATATATATATATATATATATATTTATATATATATATATATATATATATATATATATATATATATATATATAGATATATATATATATATATATATATATATATATATATATATATATATATATATATATACATATATATATATATATATATATATACATATATATATAATTAAATATATATACATATATGCATGTATATATACACATAAACATATATATATATATATATATATATATATATATATATATATATATATATATGCATGCATATATATATATATATATATATATATATATATATATATATATATATATATATATATGTATATATATATATATATATATATATATATATATATATATATATATATATATATATATATATACATATAAATATTCATATGTACATACATATATACATGTATAGGTACATATATATGTATATACATATATATATATATATATATATATATATACATATATATGTATATATATATATATATATATATATATATATATATATATATATATATATATAGAGAGAGAGAGAGAGAGAGAGATATATATATATATATATATATATATATATATATATAGATATATATATATATATATATATATATATATATATATATATATATATATAGAAATATATACATATATATATATATATATATATATATATACAGTATATATATATATATATATATATATATATATATATATATATATATATATATGTATATATATTTATATGTATATATATATGTATATATGTATATATATATATATATATATATATATATATATATATATATATATATATATATATATATATATATATATATATATATATATATATATATATACTGTGACTTTAAAAAAAAAACCTTAAAGAACAAGTTGTCTTCATAAAGTTTACATAAACTATAGAGGAAAGTTAATACTATGGAAATAACTGAGGAGAATATTTTCACCACAAAGTTTTCATCTCATGTAGATCATATAGGAAATCGAGCACCTGTGTGCCGAGAGCTCAGTTGGTTTCAGCCTCCATTGATTCCAACAATAGCTTAAAAGCACAGAAGTTCCTTCGGGCAACCATCCCTTCCAACCAATGAAGCACTACCTGACCCTAACGGAAACCTACCTTGTGTAGCATCCCTCAACAGAAAGGGATGGACAACCTTAAATAGAGTAAGATTCAGGGTCAGGAAAACAGGAGATACACTTCTGAAGTGGGGATATGTCACCAATTTTGATTGTCCCTGCGGTGAATCGTCCCAAATCATAGACCATATCGTCCACTGCTGCCCACTGGGACCTGCATGTTCTGATGTAGATCTACAGGATGCAAATGACAGAGCCATCCTTTGGATACGCGACTGATGCGATAACATTTGGTGATGATAACTCATAAAATAGAAGGTTCAAAGAATTGTCTCTGAACGATAGATGTGGTAGATAGAGAGGAAGAATAAAGAGGATTAGTGTAATTAGTAAAATGAGGAGAATCTTAGAAGACGGAACACTTACCTCTTTTATGTAGAATTCCCTCGAATAATCTTAGTCAACATTTCAAAAAAAAAAAAATAAGATGACGCACCGTCGAATTAGAAAAGCAAAGAGAAAAGGAAAGCAGGAGCGGAATAAAGAGTTGCACAGAGGTAACTGGAATTACCCTCTGTCTCTCCTTACAAACATCCGGAGAAAAAAAAAAAGGATAATCAATTATAAACAAAGATAAAATGAATTAGAAGATGAGGACAAATAATCTTTTATGAGAAGTTTATTACTTCATTTGAACGAGTTTTTTTAGTGAAAAAAAAAAAAACTTTGGCAGGCTCCTAAATTATTCATAATAAACTTTATTAAGAAAATTAAACAAATAATTCATTTAAGATAAGAAGTTGTTCGTCTGATTGATGAGAAAAAAAAATATGAGGGTAATTAACTGTTGCGTTCCCAGCCAGAAATAAAAAGGAGAAGAGAAAGCAAAAGGATTTCAAGTCCAAATTGGATAAAGTGAGCCATTGAGGAAGGATTAAAAACGTAAGGATTAAGCCTTACTGTTGTGTGTTTTCTGGCATGAAATTCCAGTGGATTTAATCTACAAAGAAACGATTAAAATGTATTTGCCTTAGTAATGAACAGGTTCTAAACGAAAGAAAAATATTTTCAAGATATCAAACGCTAAACTAAATTTTAGAATTCACAGTTGCCCTTTTACAAATGTTACGGCTTGAATGTCATTGTAGTAAAAAGGAAAGAATGAAAAATATTTAATAAAAAGAAGGAACATATTGGAAATAAATATATTTATCCATTTCTTTTAGAGATAGTAAATTTTAATCTTAATTTTGTCGTCGTTGGTTTAACAGTATCCTGAAGAAAATATTCATTTATCATAGTAATTCGTCCGTGTTAATCTTATCTTCATATTTATTACTAAAAAAAAAACAAGCCTTCGGCCTCCTCGTGTTTAATAAAGAAATTCATGCTTTAAGATTATATATTGATATAAGAAATAAAACAAACTTCAAAAAGAAGTCAGGTTAATCTGAATGATACGAACTAAAAGAGAAAATCATTAGAAAAATGTTGATTGGCAATAAAAACATTATAGGGAAAAAATACTTTATGTTTGAAATTTCATCTTATGGACGTCATATAAGACTCTGACTCCTGAGTTCTTACTCTTAAGAGTTATGATCTGGCGTAAGATAAACCAAGTGTCAATCGCCCGGCTGGTAACGGTCTTCCTAATTCCACCAGCAGATTAGCAGGCCACAACTTTCCCGGCAACCTTTCATATTCCAATAACCACGATTTGGTGAAAGAATCGATACAGAGAGAATTAGCATCATCAGCTGTAACTAGTCCACTACAGAACAAAGGCCTCAAACATGTCTTTCCATTCGCGTCTGTTCATGGTCTTTCTATGTCTGTTTATACTCGCAAATTTTCTCAGTACATCTATCCATCGTAAAAGGAAAGAGGAGGAATAAGAGAAGGAACATATGTTTTTTTTTTCTGGTAGAGCTTCATAGGATAATATTCACCAACATCTTATAAAAAAGATTACAAAGCAGAGAAAAAGTGAAAAAAAAAATTAAAGATGTCGAAAAATAGAGTTGCACTTGGACTGGAATTGCTCTTAAAAGTCCAGACTAAGAATCATTATGAGACTTAGGAAAAAAATTAAAAAAAAAGTTTTCATCCATTAAACTTCGTCTTCTTGAAATACAGAAAATTTTACTATTAAAAATTATACAAATAAAGAAATTAAAATTAGAAATTCTCCCTTAATTTATGAGGAAATATATATTTGGATAATTTACTGTTTGATTCCCTGGTAGGATTAAAGCAGAGGAATGAAAACTACTGGATTTCAAGACTAAAGTGGATGAAGTGAGACCTTGATGAGGAGTTAAGACCATAAAAATCAGTCTTAACTCTACATCTTTTTCGGTAGAAAAACATAATGGATGTAATCCACGAAGGAAACAAAAATATTTTTGGCTTAGTATCAGATAGGTTCCAAATGAATATGAAATATTAAACATTTTTATTTGCGATTTTTCTATTATAGATCTTGCAATGTTAAGGAAAGAATGCCTGTCGGGGTGATATCTTCTTGATAATTTATCGCCATATTTCTTTCCAAATTAGTTCAGGAATCATTTGAGTAATAACACGAAAAAAATAATTTCTAGAAATGCTGTATAAACATTGACTAAAATAAGACGTGAAGAATTTTTGAGAACAAAATGAAAAATATTCCTAGATGCAACAGTAATGAGCAACATTAGCAAGTAGGATTCAAGGATCCTCTGAGCTATAGTGTAAAACGTTTCTCAAAATAAACAGAGGAATAATACCAAGTCTTCGACTGCAAGTGGTGGTATTTTACATCTTTCGTTAGAATGAACAAATGATTCTGAAATACCAAACTGCTTACAAGATAATAATGAAGTGTTCCTATTCTTTTTTTAATATATCTTAGGGGGACTAAAACTATACCATAGTACTTTTTTTTTCTTTAGAAAAAAAAATAAAAACAATGTGCACGTTTGCCCCTAATCTGAAAAAAAACAGCTTTTCTTTTACTAAGCTGTGCAAAAAAAAAAAAAATAGAAAATACCCTGACCACCTGATAACAGCAAAAGGGTTAACTTCTTAACTCCATAGACTAGTTCGGTGTTGCGAAACAGACATCTTATCATAAAAAGAGGCTTGAAAATCTATGACGAGTTTCTCAAATTTCAAACTACATAAACTTGGAGAGTATAAAAATGTAAACTTGATTAAGTAAAAAGTTCCTGCACGTTAAAGATGCCTCTCATAGATCAGAAATATAGTCGATATCAATAATATATCTTCTATTTCAAGTTCTTTTCTTCTTTGTTTTTGTGTTGTAAGAACTTGTTGTTTTATTTCTAATCCTAATTAGCCCTAAAGTGCCCCTGAAGGATTGAAAATCTCGGCAAGACGTAATATTCAAATCATTGTCAATTATTCCCCTTGAAGACTTCCATCACGAAAGTGACAAGCAAAATATTGATGTAAAAATATTGCCGTAAAATATTTTATCATCCAGGAATACCTCAAACATCCAGTAATCAAGAAAGATGTTGATTGTTACCTGTTTTACAATTATATATCTGCATTATACATTTATCTTGCAAGTCTGTAGTCTTCAGAACTGTTTTATTATTATTATTATTATTATTATTATTATTATTATTATTATTATTATTATTATTATTATTATTATTATTGTTGTTGTTGTTGTTGTTTCATATTCAAAAGGCAGTACTTGTCTTCATTCCTTACTTTGAGGGATGTAAATAATTTAGGAGTTGACTTTCGAAAATCTCATCTATGATACACACGGTGGGTATGAAAGTAGCTGGAATTCTTATTTCATTTGCTGATGAAAAGGACTTTGAAGCTCCACCCTATTATGGTGAAAAAAAAAAAAAAAAAAAAAAGTTCGGGATGCTACTGATTAATGATATTCTGTGGATATATCATTATTATTATTAGTCATCTCGTCCTATTTCTTTGCTGTTGAATGACCTGTACCCATTGTAGTAATCTCTCGCGCTATTGAATAGTGTACCAACCGCGTGTCACACGATCGTACATAGTAACGACATTTCATTTTGTGTATATATTATGCTTGTATCTTTGCTCTCCCCTCGCACTAAAAAGAACCTGAAATAACATGTATGTTTTTCTCACCGTTAACTGTTAACCGATGCAGTGTCGATTGAACAGAAAATTTCCTGTTGCATGGAACCTGAAATAATATGTCTGTTTTTCTCACCGTTAACTGATACCGGTGTCGTTTGAACAGAAAATTTCCTGTTGCATTGAGTTTTTGTATATAAAGAAGAGTGTTCTGTAATAAAGTTACTCAGTTGCTTTCATCCTGTCTTTAAGTCACAACCTTCTCTTAGCCCGTCACATCGGTGATCCCGGAGGTCGACTCGCTCCTACCACCTTCCACCCCCCATTGCCCCTCCGTCGTTGGTACTATGGCGGACTCTACGGTAGTTGGCGCTGCAGCTGCCCTATTGAAACTTTCGTCATTTGCCAGCGGAGAGGTGTTTGCTTCGTTTCAGTGAGCAGAAGTCCAGTTTCGCATCAAGGGCGTGACTCGCTCAACCACCAAATCAGATTATGTTCTCGCGGCAATACCTGACGACACCTTCCCGAAAATATCCGGCTGGCTTTGTGAACAAGGAGATATACCAGTAGCGTATGACGCCCTCAGCAGTACTCGCCGTCGCCAGACACCCGTATAGCAAAGCTTTTTTCAGCTCTCTCAACAACCGTTGGGGGGACCAAAGGGCTTTGCTCGCCCTCAGGGAAACCACCAGTATCACTCGCTTGCAACCTGCCGCAGACGACTCTCCTCGTGAGGTGAACCTACTCCGTACCCTTTTGATACGCCGTTTACCCGAACCTGTACGCGCGGCCATAGCTGATGTCGATAGTTTACCCATAAAGGACTTATGACCAAAGCCGACGCCCTTATGGACAGCCACTTCAAGTCCTCCACCAACGCCTACACTCCTGACGAAGAGGACGCCTATTCAACGTCAACCATAGCTGACTTGAATGCCGTAGGACATACACGTCTACACTGTGACGTGCCAAAGCGGCAACAAAGCCACCCACCACCCACAACTTGCTCGCGCCCCAACCAATGACTTCTACAGCCACTTACTACTTCCCATCCCCCGCAGTTTTGCTACTACCGCTTCAGATTCAGGGCATCCGCAAAGAAATGAGCCAAGGATTGTTAGTAGCCAAAAAACGTGTAAGTAGACCATCGCTCGTGGCGGTGGCCTCCCGTGTTTCTAATCTTTTCTTTTCACATAATGCAGGAAAGGGAGTGCGATTTTTGGTAAACACAAGTGCTTATCGTTCTCCTTTGCCAAGGGAACTCTTCAGGACACAACATAATCTGTCTATGTCTGCCGACGTCCGCTTGGTAGCTGCCACCTACGGTTACGAGAACCTCACATTATCGTTTTAGATACGGTGAATTTAATTGGAAGTTTCTTGTTGCTGACGTCACATTGCCAATCCTTGGTGCGGATTTCCTCTGCAGCAACACCAGCAAGCTACCGCTTACGCCCCCTTACTCGGGACCTTACCTTGTGATCTGACGCTGTCCGAAAGCATTCCTACTAAACATTCATGGCAAAGAAGACTAGGTCTCCATTGATCGTCTAAAACTTGGTTATCTCCTGCCAGATGTCCCGCCTACAGTTCGCCTCTCTAGATCAGGGCGCCCTATTTAACATGTACAGTATGTAATTTTTAGGGGTGGGAGCCATGTACCAACCGTGTGTCACTCGATCCTACATAGTAACAATAGTTCATTTTGTGTATATATTATGCTTGTGTCTTCGCTCTCCCCATCACACTAAAAAGAACCTGAAATATCATGTATGTTTTTCTCACCGTTTACTGTTAACCGATGCGATGGCGGTTGAACAGGGAATTTCCTGTTGCAGGGAAACTGAAATAATGTGTCAGTTTTTCTCACCGTTAACTGTTAGCCGGTGCGGTGTCGGTTGAACAGGAAATTTCCTGTTGCATTAAGTATTTGTATATAAAGGAGAGTATTCTGTAATAAAGTTACTCAGTTGCTTTCATCCTGTCAGAGTCACAACCTTCTCTCGGCTCGTCACAGTAGGTTCTTCATCTACAGCCTTCATAAACTCTAATGAGAGCCACCTGAGTGTAGCAGGGAAACATTCTTACTGTCGGCTACCATCAAAAGACCTCTGCCTGCAAATGCAGTCATTCATTTATTATTATTATTATTATTATTATTATTATTATTATTATTATTATTATTATTATTATTATTATTATTATTGGCCCTGGAACCAGCCACCCATTGAGATACTACCACTAGAGAGTTATGGGGTCCTTTGATTGACCAAACAATACTTCATTGGATCCTTCTCTCTGGTTACGGTTCACTTTTCCTTTGCCTACACATACGCCGAATAGTTTGGCCGATTTTTACAGCTTCTCCTCTATCTACATACATTTGACCACACTGAGGTTACCAAACATTTTTCCTTCACCAGGGGGTTAACTACTGCACTATAATTGTTCAGTGGTACTTTCCTGTTGGTAAGGATAGAAGAGACTCTTTAGCTATGGCAAGAAGCTCATCTAGGAGAAGGACACTCCAAAATCAAACCATTGTTCACTAGTCTTGGCTAGTGCCATAGCCTCAGTACCATGGTCTTGCAGTCTTTAGTTAGAGTTCTCTTGCTTAAGGGTATACTCAGGCACACTATTCTATCTAATTTCTCTTCTTGTTTTGTAAATTTTTTTATAGTTTATATAGGAAATATTTATTTTAATGTTGTTATCGTTATTAAAATGTTTTATTTTTCTTGTTTCCTTTCTTCACTGGGCTATTTTCCCTGTTAGTGCCACTGGGCTTAAAGCATTTTGTTTTTCCAACTAGTGCTGTAGCTTAGCAAATAATAATAATAATAATTATAATAATAATAATAATAATAATAATAGCTAAGCTAGAACCTTAACTAGAAAAGCAAGATACTATAGAACAAGAGCTCCAAAAGGAAAAAATAGCCCAGTAAGGAAAGAAAATGTAGAAATAAATAGACTCCAAGTGAATTAATGGACAATATGAAATGTTCTAAGAACAGCAACAACATTAAAATAAATCTTTCATGTATAATGTATAAGAGAATTTAGAAAAACAAGAGGAAGAGAAATAAGATAGAGTAGTGTGCCCGAGTGTACCTTCAAGCAAGAGAACTCTACCTCAAAACATTGGAAGACCATATTGCAGAGGGTATGACCCTATCTAAGACTAGAGAATAATTATTTCATTTTGGAATGTCCTTCTCGTAGAAGAGCTGCTTGCCATAGCAAAAGAATCTCCTCTAAACTTACTATGATTATAGTAACCACTGAACAATTTACCTTTAAGCGAAGAAGAATTGATTGGTAATATAATTGTTGTCAGATATATGAGGACAGAATAGGTGAGACAATTAGGTTAATGTGTATGTGTAGGAAAATTGAAAAATGACCCATAACTAGAGAGAGGGATCCAATGTAGTAATGTCTGGCCAGTCAAAGAATCCAATAACTCTCTAGCGATAGTATCTCAACGGTTGGCTGGTACCCTAGCCAACCTACTACTTACAGACTAAAGCCAATTGGTATGCATAACAGGATTTATGAAGAGCAAGTTATTCACCACTAATATGCACCACCGTCTTTGTTCCTCTAGAAACAGTATCATGTTCAAAATAAATGATATTTTGAAGACAAAGTAGATTAGAGGTCTTCATTTATATAACTAATGTTTACGGACATAATTAAGTATTAATATGTATTGAGTCAACTACGAGCTAATTAACATTAATATATATTCCACGGATGTTACCCTAGTTAAAAAACAATGCTGTTTTTTTCAAACTTGGCTTGAATTATTCCTGTCACTATTAGAAGAAAAAACAATAAGAAGTTCCATCATATTTACAAGTAAACTTTACAATGATAATAACCGGACAATATTAATGTTATCAATGTGATCAAATATATTAAAATATGAGGATAATTCATAAACAAGAACGTTTTGTGAAATGGATTAATTTTTGACAGGCAAAGTACCCTCTAGGGCAGCCACTTATACAGAAAAGAATCATGAAGATGGAGAAAAAAAATAGAAAATTTCTACTTCTTTATGAACTAATCTGACTCTTTTACTCTCTTCTCGAGAGCCATCATACCTATTGAAAAACAAATCTGAGGGAAAGAAATATGACGGAAAATTTAACGATCGCTTAAAAAGAATATAACCCTAAATACCTGAGTTGGAGATTTTATATATAAGAGCATAATGGTTAATTAAGTAAAAGGATGCACTACAATAGGTGTCATTAGCAAAGGACTTCGAAAATAATTAGTGTAAGTTAGTCTATATAAGATTGGAAAGCAGAGATTTATCATTTTAGATGCAAATAACAGTAAATATTATTTGCATCAGTATAATTAGCTAAAATTGAATTTTCCTCTCAGAGAGAGAGAGAGAGAGAGAGAGAGAGAGAGAGAGAGAGAGAGAGAGAGAGAGAGAGAGAGAGAGAGAGAGAGAGAGAGTTGGTAAAGGAATTTAATATGTAATCTAGAAAATGAGACGTGGCCATGATGTGGCAATGTCATTCATTATTTTAATCCAATTACAATGACTGATTACTTCTTACTGGGTATCCTCTCTGTGACCTTTAGTATTAGAAGATTAAAGGCCTCATGGTGTAATCTAGTTTTGGTGATTAATATAATTAATATAGGATACAAATTAACAAGATTAGTCTTTGGTAAACATTGTTGAACAACGGAAGTGTGTCGTGATTTGTCTTTCTTTTCATGAACAGTCGTTCATTTTGAAGTTCAGTCTATTTGTCTCTGAAATCTACATTGCAGGGCTAAAAATTATTATAACCGGAGCTTCATCTATGACAAATTTCTCCTTATGTAAGAAGACTGGTGAGCTTGTCGACCAAATACTCTGGTTTTATCTCTCAACCTCCATGATCTATCTCTTCTTCATATTACATTGATTCACATATACAACAAATAATGATTACCCTTAATGAATACCAGATTTTGTATAAATGAAGCATTGACTAGTGTAGCTCAATTCAGATATTAAAAATGTATCAAATTCTATTTTTGATTTCTAGATATTTGGCACTAAATAATATGTAATTCCATCTGAAAATGCAGTAATTGAACTAATCTCGTAAAACATTAAGGTCATTAAGTAACATTCAAATTTCATATTAGAAATAGAATTGCAATAGATACCTTTTTCGAAAGAATAATTCAATGGGTATGAAACTTAATCTTAAAATGAAGATGTTCGTAAATATTTGCAGAAAGTGCTTCATGATACTTGAGTCGCATCGCAAGTGCTAATCTCGAATTCCATTATTGACAAATAGAATTTTATCATCGATGTTTTAGGTTATGAGGATGATCATATTACGGCAAAATGTAAAAATTTTCGATGGAGTATAAGTTAAACAGCATGGGCTGCAGTCATGTATGCATTCATGTTTTTTTTGTTTCCTTTCTTTTTTCTTCTTCTTCTTCTTCTTCTTCTTCTTCTTCTTCTTCTTCTTCTTCTTCTTCTTCTTCTTCTTTCTTCTTGTCTTCTTCTTATTATTATTATTATTATTGACATTAATTAATTGATCCCAATAATGGGTCTTGAAGTTCGGGTGTTTTGTTATCATTTCTATTATCACTGTCCTTTAAATGTACTCGGAAAGGTCGGCTTATCAAAGAGCGAGAATACCCTCCATCTGCGCATGACGTCACTCGACAAGCAGTTTCCCCTAACAACACTGACTCTGACAGGTATACGTAGTAACACGATGTAAGGTTATCTTTTAGAAAATACATCGTAAGGTATAAATATTTTTATTTTGTTGTACTTGAAGTACAGATTTTCCTTATGGTAGGACATACACCAAAGTTTCATAATAATATTGCAATTTTCAGATATGGTAACCGAGGTTTGACCATACTAGAGGTAGACTTACTTGACCTCTGTCACGTTTATGACCTTCCAGCAGCCATGCCTTCAGTTGGTCCTGTATTTGGATGCCATAGTAATACCAAAAAGACCATTGATATGGGTATTCGATAATGTAGTTTCCAAAAGAAGAAAAAACGAAGAAGAAAGGGTACATGCTTGCAAACGAGCAGAGGATGTTAAGTAGAAGCATCCTCTAATTCGTTCAATCCATTTTAAAACAGAGGATTATGCTGATGACGTTGAAAACTTACTTTTCAAATTTAAATAATAGCTGACCTTGCATTATTGTGTAATGAAAAGTCATTGGTACTATTTATGTAATACTTATTGGTTATTCATTTATATATTATTATTATTATTATTATTATTATTATTATTATTATTATTATTATTATTATTATTATTATTATTATTATTATTATTATTATTATTATTATTATTATTAACCAAGCTATAGTCTTAATAGTGAATGCTAGATGTTAAAAGCCTGAGTAAGCCTCCAACAGTGAAAGAAACCCAGTGAAATCTTTCATTTCACATAACATGTCCTTTACTGTCCTCTTGAGTCCTCGCTTTATTGTTTGTGCACATCTATCCCCTGCCTGAAAAGACATTGTTGCATTTCAGATTTAATGAAATAACAACAATCCCAATAATTAAAGAACAAAGAACTGAATAGTTCTTATATATTTATTAAATACTTAAGGGGGCACTAAACCGGAAAAAACTGAAAAAAAAGTTTTTTGGGAAAACTCAATATTTCCAATGCTTTAACATTCAAAATAGTATGGAAAATCTATTTGAGCGCTTATGAAAGGTTGTAGAGGTATTTAAGAGACAGAGTTGTAACCCTTCAAAGAGTGGGTAGGACGATTTCGAATGTATGCACCTCGGTAATAAAGATTGTATTTTTTTTTCTACAATTACTAGTTGTGCCATTATGTCTTATATTTCTGGTGGTTTCTGAAAAAAAATTCTTAGTAGAACCACTAATTGACCAAAGTCCGCTATACAATAACTAATTAAGGCCAAGGAAATTAGTAGCATCTAGATTTCCTTGAAGAACGGTTGCTGTAGTTTCGCTGAAGTGATCTTTTATTTATTGTTATTTACGCTTTCTCTGGTCATTTTTTGTTTCTTTTTGTCATAAACTGTTCAGTGCTAAAATTCAACCATGGAATCCGGCAATTTCAGACAGCTACAGGGAAGTTCTGCAAGGAAGCAAGAAAATTGCGGATAAAAGTAATAAAAAACAATTTGTGATGTTAAAAGAAAACAATGCAATAAAGAAGAGGCAAAAACAAGGAATATTAGGAAATTTTAGGAAAAAGAACGTACTATACTTGAAAAGGGAGAGACCTACGGTCCCGGAATGGCACCACCATAGTGCCATTTGTTTTTGTGAGGAGTGCCATTGAGAAAACGGAAGGCACTTACGACTGGATAAAAAAAAAGACTCTCCAAGGATTTGATGCTTTGAGGACATCTCAACATTGAAACAATTTGCCGACAAAGGTATAAAAAGTAAATCAAGACGAAAATTCCTGTGGTGCCTAGAAATGACCTTATGGTAAATTTGAGCACTTATTTAGTTAATATTTTTCAAGATGATTGATAAATACCCCGCATTATCTCTATATGTTGAAGAATTTTATGCCTGGAAATTAAAACTTTCAATAAAGAAACTAGTACGTTACATGTATTTCTTAACTTTAAACGTCCATAGCCAAAAACTAGTTTGTCGTACTTCAATTATTCATAAAAAAAAATAAGTTTTTCACACGTTTACTCAAAACTTCTCATGGATTTTAATATTATTCGTAGGTACTGTATATACAGGTACAGATTTTTTTTTCTTTTTTCTTTTTTTTTTCTTTTTACAAATTGAGAATTTACCATGTCCTTTGGAATCAAATAAAAAACTCAAAGATTTCCGTGACATCATCCTGGGCAGCTATCTTGTGAATATAATTCATTAAATTTGGGGGAAAAAAATACTGATATTTTTATTATGTTTAAGTACATCCATGACAAATTTCGTGTCTCTAGCACCAATAACAAACCCAGTAGGATATTGTTAGAACTTTTTTTTTTACTTCATTTATGTATATCACGCCTACACAATATTTGGAATCATATTTAACATAATCCACCAAAGTTTCGAAATATCAATTACTTTTTTCTACTGACTTCTTTCCTACTTTTGGTTTGGTGCCCTCTTAAAAGCAACAATCGTGAACTTCAATTTGATAGTCTGATACAATTTACTTTTCGTAATCCAGGTGTCACAGACGGTAAACTCTTTTATGAAAATAGATTCGGAGTGAAGGAATGTATCATGCAGGTTTTTGGCAAATTACTCAACTTGTAACTTACCCTTAGGTAAAAAGAGGGTTGACACAGCCTCTTCCTTCAGTGCAGGTTAATTTTGGGGGTTTTCAATTCCCAGGATTCGGTACATCATGTAATCAGTATAGGCTTTTGCATTAAAATGGACTGAACAAATTAGAGCATGCATCCTGTTAACATCGTCTGCGCGTTTGCAAGCATGCACCATTTCTTCTTCGTTTTTTCCTCTTTTGGGCAACGTAACTATTGAATATCAATATTAATGGTCTTTTTGCTCTTATGGCATACAAATACAACACAAGCGGAATGCATAAATGCAAAAAAGTTGATAAACATGACAGATCAAGTAAGTCTATCCCCAGTCAGGTCGAACCTCAGCCACCGCCTCCGAAAGTTGATGTCACTAAATCTCCACCCTCATGCGCGTAGCTCAATGATGAACCGACCTCTCAGAGTAAATTTAATGGTCCTTAATTATCACTAGCCAAACTGTAACACTAATTTGAAAAACAACTAATAGAAAAATACTTTGGAAAAGCGAGGTGAAAAAAAATAAATAAATAAAATCAGTAAAACAAATAAAGGAAACTGAGAAATGTGTCTGATGAGAGCCTGCTGCCCAAAACGGCCATTTGCACTAAGTTTGAATGTCTAAAGTTCCATCGACTGAACTGCATGATTCGAGATATCAAGCCATAATACGATTACAATTGAAGCAAACTTCTGTAAGATTGTGTGGTTCTAACCTGGCGAGAAGTAAAAATGACAAGACTTTGAACCATCTGTATTCGAAGCACTATCTAGTATACAGTATAACTGAGCATAGGTAGATGCAGACACACACACAGATATATATATATATATATATATATATATATATATATATATATATATATATATATATATATATATATATATATGTATATATATACATATATAGGTATATATATATATATATATATATATATATATATATATATATATATATATATATATATATATATATATATATATATATATATATGTGTGTGTGTGTGTGTGTGTGTGTGTGTGTGTGTATAGTGGAAAGAACACAATGAAAAATAACTATGCTAGTTCAATTAAGAATGAGTTTGGGTGATTCAGGTGTTTGTTATGAGAGACTTATTTGAAAGGTTCAGAAGCAAAGTTTATTATGAATCCAATGTAGATACAATGTATTTAGACCTTTAATTTATTTTTGGCAGAATAAATCTAAATGTAAAGTAAGGACTTATGATTATATGGTATCGAATGTCAGATGTTGAAAGTTATCAAAAGTATCTGCTGTATGTCAGGAGAGTGAACAGAAGAGTACCTTATTTTTGTTAGACGGTTACTAAGGTAAGAGTTTGTTACGCTTCTCTGGCTGTTCTTTCCGGTTTTATGGATGAATTGATGCAAAATGTTAGAGAAAGAACACTGGATATACTAAATAGTTTTGCGCCGTTTAAGAAAAAAATCAGTAATAAATATTGAAGCTGAAATGGTTAATATTTCTATATGATAAAGTACTGAATGAAGTTGATGTAGATACTGCAAAAAACACTAAAAGCATTTACTGATATTTACTAAAAAGAAAAAGTTAAAAGTAAATGGAAGAGGGTGGTGTGCGGATGCACCAGTCAGGTATTAACTGAAAAGCGGAGCATCGGTATAAATATATGACCCATTCCATTTTAAAACGACAGAAAAATTCAAACACAAAGATGCAAGAACATATAGGTCTGAACAGGTTATCAGCGCGAGGGGAGAGCGATAACGACAGAATTCAAAAAGAAAAACAAAAAACACCGTTACAGTGTACGAGCCTGTTTGATACACGTGCGGTACAGTGAATGTAAGGATACTTCAAAACAAGCGGTATAGACCAATGAATACAAACTTGGATTATAAAAGCAGGAGAATAATTGATTCGTATAGACATTGGGGAATGGCAGAGTAATAGTTAGCTACGTCATTTATTAGGGGAAGCCTGAAATATGACACGTTTTTTGCAGTAGGACACGATGGGAATGTATTGTACATGTGAGTTCTTAAGCCAAATTTTCTTAACAAAAGTAAAGCAGATATATTGAATATATGTAAAAGAAATTTCATTGACGCTGTTAATATTAGATGTTTGTATGAAATGACTGAGATATTTAAAGTAAAGGTTTTGGAATGCTCTGATCGATGAAGAAGAAAGGAAGACCCAAATATGAAGAAAAAAAATCTTATTAAAAGATGCTAGGAAGGAGTAAAAAAAGGACGCATAGAAAATGCTAGATCTATAATGTAAATTATTTAATGGGGAGAAAGTATCTCAATTTCCAAGAAGTCGAAATCCCCCATACGCTCAACTATAAGGAAGACTTCATCCTATGTATGAGGATATCGCCAGGTCAAAGTGGACGGAGCCAACAGATATTTCCCGTTTGAGGAGTTCAATATGGCGATGCACACTCAGTTGATCACTGACACTTGCACTGTCCACCTACCTCTTCCGTCGGCTACAGTATTATGACGTCAGGAACTAAACATTTTGAAATACACAGAACCTCCTTTTATTCATCCACATAGAAGTAATCAAACCACTTTCTGGCATCTACTTTTGACTCATTGAGCAGTGCATTATGGGACAACTGATTTCTTCTAATCGACAAATCTTTAAGCCATTTACTTTGCTTTTTCCCTGATTTGCAAATTGTTTCCACAAGATAAGTGTCGCAGCAACTCCTAATATAAAGCTAATAAAGGTAGATTTTTACAATCGGCGCCATGTCCGCACTTAAAGGAATTTTTGTTGAAACTGAATTGAGATACTTTTTTGAATCATATTACTTGAATAGTGTGATGGTAAATTCGATATCGTACGGAGATGAAGTAAATCCAGATTGAAGCTATCAATCGTTGCGTGAAGGGGCACAATCGGGCCATTAAGAATTAATGCAAGAAAGAGATGAATGTCATAACATGTGCGATAAGTTTGACGTGTATTAGTGAGCCTTTTGCGTGGGTGTTTGAAGCTGGTAATGTGTTGTAGTTGTCGGGTAGGTGCATCATGCCTAATGCAGCTGTTAAATTCTGAATGTGTTTGTGATTCCAGCGGTTTTTTTCCCTTCCAGTCATCCTTATTGGTAAAAAAAAAAATAATAAATAAATCATTTGCAGATCTATACTTATACATGTATGTATGTATGTATGTATGTATGTATGTATGTATGATGTATGTATGTATGTATGTATGTATGTATGTATCCATACATATTGGTTGATAAATAGATGCACACTGTTAAGAATTTGCATTAAAATACGGTAAATGCCTGGTGCCATTTATCCATGATTTAAACCGTTTTAATAACCGATATACTGTATTGACGTAAACGAGTTTTATTACGGTCACCAACCCGTAAATGTTGATAATAAAGTAAGGTAAAAATATGGTCGGCTGTATTTTACTTAAATACGGGTTAGAACAGTATACTTTTAGAAGAATTTCCCATCAAAACTGTGGCTTTTTTAAGTGTAGATATAGGAATTTGTATATTTAACCGTGTACACTTGAACATCTTTTCCTTTTATAAGAATCCCTATTTACTCTAGATAATTTGTGCTTTGAAAATACTTTCAAGGAAGAAAGATATCATTGACCCTCAATAGCTAAACTGACCTCACAGGGGATAAGGAAGATTCTAGACAAGACGTCTCTCAGAGGAAATAACTGCGACTGTCTGCTCCTCTTTTCACGAAAGTTTGCTCTTTGACCTCCTTGTTGGGAACCGTGTGATATGATACTAGATGATATAGGAAGACTCGCCCTTGTTTTTGTTTATAGTGGGACTTAAATAATGCTTTGTAGGAATTCAATTTGAAAGAATATTTGGTATCAGAATAATAATGGTTACGTAGCAAGTGATTACACAAAGAAAAAAACATAGATATGAAGAATATCTAAAGCCTCTTTATCAGTTCAAGGTGTTATATATATATATATATATATATATATATATATATATATATATATATATATATATATATATATATACATATATATAGATATATATATATATATATATATATATATATATATATATATATATATATATATATATATATATATGTATATATATATATATATATATATATATATATATATATATATATATATATATATATATATATATATATATATATATATATATACATACAATAAAGGAGGCAAGTAAAATAATGTTATTATTTGAAAGAAAAAGTATATAAGCCTTTTTTTATTCTTTCCTTGTCTCCAATAAATTTTTTTCTTATTTTTTTTTATGCATCGAATCTCAATCTGTTTTTTATTTACCTGTTCCTTTTCTTGTTGAATAAAGCTTTTCTAAGATTCTTAATTATTTTATCGCCTCTTCAGAGTATAAAATTCACAAAGAGTCTAATCTTCTTGTGATTTGAGGAACATAATACCTCGAATTAAAGATCTTAAAATTATATATGGAGTAATTTCTGAACATTAACGGTGAAAAAAATGGACATAGAAGAGATTCTTCGAAGAGTATTTGCAAAGAATTTAAATAATGCTGACTAATCAAGAGGGATGTTGAAGGGTGAGAAATAAAAGATGGTGAAA
>NC_090731.1:121700100-121725100 GCF_036898095.1 Palaemon carinicauda | reverse complement strand
AATGAATTCAGTGTGTTTGAAGTGAAAGCTGCCATTAAAAAACTTAGGAGATGAAAATCCCTTAGTTAAGATAAAAAAAAGAAAAAACTGTTGATATGATACAGACTGAAAATTAAGTGACCGCCAGAAACATGCACGATTGTTTTGTAGAATTTGGAATGAAGAAGCAAAACCTGATGAATGGGAATTATGGTGTTGGCGACTGACTGCAATAATTAGGCAACGGAAGCAACAGACTTACGTCAGTTGTCATGAAAATACATAGTATGTTTATTCTAAAGAGACTGGAGAGAAAGATTAATGAAGAGCTGAGAAATGAAGTCGAAAGATTTCCAAAAGGTAAAAGTTTTTATAACAAAATTTTCATTTTAAGATGTCGTAGAGCAAAACTTAGAATATAGAAATCCACTTTTGGTGGCCTTTGTGGACTATGAAAAGTCTTCTGATAGTGATAGTGTGTAAATATAATTAAGACTGTTCCCGGGCATTACAAGTGTAAAGTTAATGTTAGTGGAGTCCTTTCAAATAAAAGTCTAGTGATCAGTGGAACACTCCAAAGTAGTGTGATTTCACCTATGCTGTTTATCCTCCTCCTCGAATTTTAATGCGTAGAAGAGGTGGAGAAGGATTGGACTGGAATGATGATAGAAAATTGGCTATATATATATATATATATATATATATATATATATATATATATATATATATATATATATATATATATATATATATATATATATATATATATATGTATATATATATATATATATATATATATATATATATATATATATATATATATATATACATATATACATAAACATACATATATATGTATATGCACGTATATATATATATATATATATATATATATATATATATATATATATACATATGTATATATATATATATATATATATATATATATATATATATATATATATATATATGTATATATATACATATATATATATATATATATATATATATATATATATATATATATATATATATATATATATATATACATATATATGTATATATATATATATATATATATATATATATATATATATATATATATATATATATACATATATATATATATATATATATATATATATATATATATATATATATATATATATATATATATATATATATATACTGACTTTAAAAAGCATCTTAAAGAACAAGTTGTCTTTATGAAGTTTATATAAATTATGCAGAAAAAAATAATACTATGAAAATAACTGAGGAGAATATCTTCACCACAAAGTTTTCATCTCATGTCGATCATAAAGGAAATCGAGCACCTAAGTGCCGAGAGCTCAGTTGGTTTCAGCCTTCATTGATTCCACCAGCATGCAGCAACTTGAAAGCACAGAACTCCCCACGGGCAACCATCCCTTTCAACCAATGAATCACTACCTGACCCCAACGGAAACCTACCTTGTGAAGTATCCCTTCACAAAAGGAGTGGCACATCTTGAATAGAACAAGATCCAAAATCTGGAAAACAGGATATATGCTTCTGATGTGGGGATATGTCACCAATTCTGATTGTCCCTCTGGTGAATCGTCCTAATTCATGGACCATATCATCCACTGCTGACCACTGGGACCTTCATGTTCTGATGTAGATCTACAGGAAGCAAATTACAGATACGCGAATGGTGCGATAAGACATGGTGATGATAACCCATAATATAGAGGCTTCAAAGAATTTTCTCTGAAAGACAGATGGGGTAGATAGAGAGGATGAATAAAGAGAATTAGTGTAATTGGTAGAATGAGGAGAGTTCTATAAGACGAAACACTTACTTCTTCTGTGTAGAATTCCCTCGAATAATCTTAGTCAATATTTCAATGAGAAGAACAAAGAGATAAGGAAAGCAGGAGCGGAATAAAGGGTTACACAGGGGTAACTGGAATTGCCCCTCGTTCTCTACCCACAAACGTCCTGAGAAAAAAAAAAGATGAATTAATTATAAACAAAGATAAAATGAATTAGAAGATGAGGACAAATAATTTTTATGAGAAGTTTATTACTTCATTTGAACGAAGTTTTTAGTGAAAAAAAAAACTTTGGCAGGCTCCTAAACTATTCATAATAAACTTTGTCAAGAAAATTAAACAAATAATACAATTAAGATAAGAAGTTTTTCGTCTGATTAATGAGAAAAACAATATGAGAGTAATTAACTGTTGCGTTCCCAGCCAGGAATAAAGAGGAGGAGAGAAAGCAAAGGAATTTCAAGTCCAAATTGGATAAAGTGAGCCATTTAGGAAGGATTAAACGCGTAAAGATTAAGTCTTATTGTTATGTGTTTTCTGGCATGAAATTCCAATGGGTGTAATCTACAAAGAAACCATTAAAATGTATTTGCCTTAGCAATGAAATGGTTATAAACGAATGAAAAATATTTAGATATCAAACGCTAAACTAAATTTGCTAATTATCAGTTTCCGTTTTACGAATGTTAAGGCTTGAATGTCAGTATAGCAAAAAGGAAAGAATGAAAAATATATATAAAAATGAAAGAAAATGATTGCAATATAGATATTTATCCATTCCTTTTAGAGATAATAGACTTCAATCTTAATTCTTTTATGGGAGTAATTCTTCCATGTTAATCTTACCTTCATAATTATTATTAAAACAAGCCTTAGGCCTCCTCGTGTTTGATAAAGAAAATCATGCTGAAAATTACATAGTAATATAAGAAATAAAACAACCTTCAAAAAGAAGTTATGTTAATCAGCATGATAAGAACTGAAAGAGAAAATCATTACGAAGATATTGATTGGCAACAAAATCATTATAGGGGAAACATACCTTATCTTTAAAATTTCATCTTATGGACGTCATATAAGACTCTGGCTCCTGAGTTCTTACTCTTAAGAGTTATGATCTGGCATAAGATAAACCAAGTGCCAATCCCCGGCTGGTAACGGTCTTCTTAATTCCACCAGCAGATTAGCAGGCCGCAACTTTCCTGGCAACCTTTCATATTCCAATAACCAAGATTTGGTGAAAGAGTCAACATAGAGAGAATCAGCATCATCAGCTGTAACAAGTCATCTACGGAACAAAGGATTCAAACATGCCTTTCCAATCGCGTCTGATCATGGTCTTTCTATGTCTGTTTATACTCGCAAATTTTCACAGTACATCAATCCATCGTAAAAGGAAGGAGGAGGCATAAGAGAAGGAACATATGTTTTTTTTTTTTTTCTGGTAGAACTTCATAGTATAATGTTGCACTTGGTTACTGGAATTAGTCCTAAAAGTCCAGACGAAGAATTATTATGAGATTCAGAACAAAAATAAAAAATAAAAAAAGTTTTTCATCAAATAAAATTCAAGTTTTTCTTGAAATTCAGAAAATTCTACTATGAAAAAAAATATACAAATAAAGCAATTAAGATAAGAAATTCTCCGTTAATTTATGAGGAAATATATATTCGGATAATTTACTGTTGGATTTCCTGCTAGGATTAAAGCAGAGGAATCAAAACCACTGGATTTCAAGTCTAAAGTGGATGAAGTGAGAGCTTTAGGAGGAATGAAGACCATAAAAATCAGTCTTAACTTTACATCTTTTTCGGTAGAAAAACATAATAGATGTAATCTACGAAGGAAACAAAAGTATTTTTGGCTTAGTATCAAATAGGTTCCAAATGAATATGAAATATTAAACATTTTTCATTGCAATTTTTCTATTATAGATCTTGCAATATTAAGGAAAGAATGTCTGTCGGGGAGATATCTTCTTGATAATATATCTTCGAATTTATTTTCAAATTAGTTCAGGAATCATTTCAGTAATAACAGTAAAAAATTTTCTAGAAATTCTGTATAAACATTGACTAAAATAAGACGTGAAGAATTTTTGAGTACAAAATGAAAAACTATTCCTAGATGCAACAGTAATGAGCAACATTAGCAAGTAGGATTCAAGCTACAGTGTGAAACGTTTCTCAAAATAAACAGAGGAAGAATACCAAGTCTTCGACTGCAAGTGGTGGTATTTTACATCTTATATTAGAATGAATAACCGATTCTGAAATATCAAACTATATACAAGATAATAATGGAATGCTCCTAACTTTTCGTTTTCTTTTTTTTTTAAGTATATCTTGGAGAGCCTACAATTATACCATAGTACTTTCTTTCTCTTTAGAAAAAAAAAATCAATATGCTCTTTTGCCCGTAAGATAGAAACATATCTTTTCTTTTACTAAGCTTTGCCCGGCAAAAAAAAAAAAAAAAAAAAAAAAAAAAAAACAACAACAACCCTGACCACCTGATAACAGGATAAAGGGTGAACTTCTTTACTTCATAGGCTAGTTCGGTGTTGAGTAGCAGACTTCTTATCATAAAAAGAGGCTTGAGAATCTATGATGATTTCAAACTGCATAAACTCAGATTTCAAACTGCATAAACTTGGAGAGTATAAAAAAGTAAATTTGATTAGGGAAAAATTTCCTGCACGTTTCAAGATGCCTCTCATAGGAGATCAGAAATATAGTCGCTATCAATAATAAATCTATTTCACGTTTTTTGTTTTTCTTTTTTTTTGCCCTGTGAGGACTTGTGGTGTTATTTCTAATTCTAATTAGCCCTAAATTGCCCCTGAAGGATTGAAAATCTCGACAAGACTTAGTATTTAAATCATTGACAATTGTTCCCCTTGAAGACTTCCATCACGAAAGTGACTAGAAAAATATTGAGGTAAAAATATCGCCATAAAATATTTTATCACCCAGTAACACCTCAAAGATTCAGTATTCAGGAAAGTTGGTGATTGTTACCTGTTTTACAATTATATATATGCATTATACATATATCTTGTAAGTCAGGGGTCTTAAGAACTCTTTTATTATTATTATTATTATTGTTATTATTATTATTATTATTATTATTATTATTATTATTATTATTATTATTATTATTATTATTATTGGCCAGGGCACCAGCCACCCGTTGAGATGCTACCGCTAGAGAGTTATGGGATCCTTTCACTGACCAGACAATACTTCAATGGATCCTTCTCTCTAGTTACGGTTCACTTTTCTTTTGCCTACATATACACCGAATTTTCTGGCCTATTCTATACAGATTCTCCTCTATCCACATACACTTGACCACACTAAGGTTACCAAACATTTGGTCTTCACTCAAGCGGTTAACTACTGCATTGTAATTATTCAGTGGTACTTTCCTCTTGCTAATGGTAGAAGAGACTCTTTAGCTATGATAAGCAGCTCTTCTAGGAGAAGGGCACTCCAAAATAAAACCATTGTTCTCTAGTCTTTGGTAGTGCCATAGCCTTTCTACCATGGTCTTGCACTGTCTTGAGTTAGAGTTATGTTGCTTGAGTATATACTCACGCACACTATTCTATCTAATTTCTCTTCTTGTTTTGTTAAAATTTTAAAGTTATATAGGAAATATTTATTTTAATGTTTTTATCGTTATTAAAATGTTTTATTTTTCCTTGTTTCCTTTCCTCAATTGGCTATTTTCCCTGTTGGTAACCCTGGGCTTATTACATTTTATTTCTCCAACTAGGGGTGTAGCTTAGAAAATAATAATAATAATAATAATAATAATAATAATAATAATAATAATAATAATAATAATAATAATAATAATAATAATAATAATAATAGCTAAGCTAAGACCTTAACTAGAAAAAAAGTATGCTATAACACCAAGAGCTCCAACAGGAAAAAATAACCCAGTAACGAAACGAAATACTGAAATGAATAGACTCCAAGAGAAGTAATGGATAATATGAAATATTCTAAGAGCAGGAACAACATTAAAATAAATCTTTCATATATAAAGTATAAGAAATTTAGAAAAACAAGAGGAAAAGAAATAAGATAGAGTAGTGTGCCCGAGTGTACCTTCAAGCCATAGAACTCTAACCCAAGACATTGGAAGACCATAGTGCAGAGGCTATGACCCAATCTAAGACTAGAGAATAATTATTTGATTCAGGAATGTCCTCCTTGTAGAAGAGCTTCTTGCCATAACTGAAGAATCTCTTCTAATCTTACCATGATTAAAGTAGCGAATGAACAATTTACCTTAAGCGAAGAAGAATTGTTTGGTAATATAATTGTTGTCAGATGTATGAGGACAGAATAGGCAAGACAATTAGGTTTGTGTGTAGGTGTAGGACAAATGAAAAATGAACCGTAACCAGAGAGAGGGATCCAATGTAGTAATGTCTGGCCAGTCAAAGGATCCAATAACACGCTAGCGATAGTATCTCAATGGTTAGCTGGTGCCATAGCCACCTTACTACTTACAGACTAAATCTATTGGTATGCATAACAGGATTTATGATAAGCTAGTTATTCATCGCTAATATGCACCACCGTCTTTGTTCCTCTAAAAACAGCATCATGTTGAAAATAAATGACATTTTGAAGACAAGGGAGATTAGAGAAGGTCCTCAATTATATAACTAATGTTTACTGACATAATTAAGTATTAATATGTATTGAGGCAACTACGATCTCACCTATGTTAACATGTATTCCACGGATGTTACCCTAGTTAAAAAGACAATGCTGTTTTTTTTTTTCAAAACTTGGCTTGAAATATTCCTGTCAGTATTAGAAGAAAAAACAATGAGAAATTCAATCATATTTACAAGTAAACTTTATAAAAATAATAACCGAAGGATATCAATGTGATCAAATATATTAAAACATGAGGATAATTCATCAACAAGAAGAAAGTTTTGTAATACAAGTTGGCCATTTTGTGAAACGGATCCATTTCTGCAAGGCAAAGTACCCTCTAGGGCAGCCACTTATACAGAACGAGAATCATGAAGATGGAGAAAAATAATAGAAAATTTCAACTTCTTTATAAACTAATCTGACTCTTTTCCCCTCTTCTCAAGAGCCATCATACCAAGTGAAAAAACAAATCTGAGGAAAAGAAATCTGACGGAAAATTTAACGATCGCTTAAAAAGAATATAACCCTAAATACCAGAGTGGGATATTTTATATATAAGAGCATATTGGTTAATTAAGTAAAAGGATGCACTACACTAGCCGTCATTGGAAAAGGACTTCGAAAATAAATAGCGTAAGTTAGTCTATATAAGATTGGAAAGCAGATATTTACCATTTTAGTTGCTAATAGCAGTAAATATTGTTTGCATCAGTATAATTAGCTAAAATTGAATTTTCCTCTCAGAGAGAGAGAGAGAGAGAGAGAGAGAGAGAGAGAGAGAGAGAGAGAGAGAGAGAGAGAGAGAGTTGGAAAAGGAATTTAATATCTAATCTCAAAAATGAGACGAGGCCGTGATGTGGAGATGTTTCAAGACCCCCAGCCTCTACATTATCATTCATTATTTTAATCCAATTGCAATGACTGATTACTTCTGACTGGGTATCCTTTCTGTGACCTTTAGCGTTAGAAGATTAAAGGCCTTTTGGTGTAATCTAGTTTTGGTGATGAATATAAGGAATATAGGATACAGGTTAACAAGATTAGTCTTTGGTAAATATTGTTGAACAACGGAAGTTTGTCGTATTTTGTCTTTCTTTTCATGAACAGTCGTTCATTTTGAAGTTCAGTCTCTTTGTCTCTTTGAAATCTACATTGCAGGGCTAAAAATTATAATAACTGGAGCTTTATCTATGACACTTTTCTCCTTATGTGAGAAGACTGATGAGCTTGTCGACCAAATACTCTAGTTTTATCTTTCAACCTCCATGATCTATCTCTTATTCACATTATAGTGGTTCACATATACAACAAATAATGAATACCCTTAATGAATACCAGATTTTGTATGAATGAAGCATTGACTAGTGTAGCTCAATTCAGATATTAAAAATGTATCATAATCCTATCTTTGATTTCTAGATATTTGGCACTAAACAATATGTAATTCCATCTGAAAATGCATTAATTGAACTAATCTCGTATGCGTCAAGGTCATTAAGTATCTTTCAAAATTCATATTAGAAATAGAATTGCAATAGAAACCTTTTACAAAAGAATAATTCAAAGGGTATTAAACTTAAGTTTTAAAAGGAAGATCTTCGTAAATATTTGCAGAAAGTTCTTCATTGATACTAGAATCGTATCGCAAGGGGAAATCTCGAATTCCATTATTGACAAATAGAATTTTATCATCGATGTTTTAGGTCATGTGGATGATCATATTACGGCAAAATGTAAAATTTATCGATGGACTATAAATTAAACAGCATGGGCTGCAGTCATGTAAGCATTCATGTGTTTTTTTTTTCTTCTTCTTCTTCTTCTTCTTCTTCTTCTTCTTCTTCTTCTTCTTCTTCTTCTTCTTCTTCTTCTTCTTATTATTATTATTATTATTGTTATTATCATTATTATATATTAATATCATTATAATGGTTGCTGATGTTAACTAATTGATACCTTTAATGGGTCTTGAAGTTCCGGGTGTTTTGCCATCATTTCTTTTTTCACGGTCCTTTAAATGTACTCGGAATACGTTCCATCTGCGCATGACGTCACGCTACGAGCAGCCTTCCTTAACAACACTGACTCTGACAGGTATACGTAGTAACACGATGCAAGGTTATCTTTCATAAAATACTTCTTAAGGTGTAAATATTTGTATTTTGTTGTACTTAAAGTACAGATTTTCCTTATGGTAGGCCATACACCAATTTTTCATAATAATATTGCAGTTTTCAGAGATGGTAACCGAGGTTTGACCTTACTAGAGGTATACTTACTTGACCTATGACACGTTTATGACCTTCCAGTAGCCATGCCTTCAGTTGGTCCTGTATTTGGATGCCATAGTAATACCAAAAAAGACCATTCATATTGGTATTCGATATTGTATTTTTCCAAAAGAAGAAAAAAAACGAAGAAGAAAGGATACATGCTTGCAAACGTGCAGAGGATGTTAAGTAGAAGCATCCTCTAATTCGTTCAATCCATTTTAAAACAGAGGATTATGCTGATGACGTTGAAAACTTACTTTTCAAATTTAAATAATAGCTGACCTTGCATTATTGTGTAATAAGAAGTCATTGGTACTATTTATGTAATCCTTATTGGTTATTCATTTATGTAATCCTTATTGGTTTTTCATTTATGTATTACTATTATTATTATTATTATTATTATTATTATTATTATTATTATTATTATTATTATTATTATTATTATTATTATTATTATTATCATTATTATTATTATTATTATTATTAACCAAGCTATAGTCTTAATAGTAAATGCTAGATGTTAAAAGCCAAAGTAAGCCTCCAACAGTGAAAGAAACCCAGTGAAATCTTTCATTTCACATAACATTTCCTGTGCTGTCCTCTTGAGTCCTCGCTTTATGGCTTGTGCACATCTATCCTTTACCTTTACAGAAACACTGCTACCTGAAAAGACATTGTTGCATTTCAGGTTTTATGAAATAACAACAATCCCTAAAATTAAAGAATAAAGAACTGAATAATTCTTATATGTTTTTTAATTACTAAACCGAAAAAAATGAAAGAAAAGTATTTTTTGGAAAACTCATTGTTCCCAATGTTTTAACATTCAAAATAGTATGGAAAATCAATTTGAGCGCTTATAATAGGTTGTAGAGGTGTTTAAGAGACAGAGCTGTAACCCTTTAAAGAGTGGGTAGGACGCTTTAGAATGTATGCACCTCTGTAATAAATGTTATAGTTTTTTTCTACAATTACTGGTTTTGCCATTATGTCTTATATTTCTGGTGGTTTCTGGAAAAAAAAAATTCTTAATAGAACCACTAATTGACCAAAGTCCGCTATACAATAACTAATTACAGCCAGGGAAATTAGTAGCATCTTAATTTCCTTGAAGAACGGTTGCTGTAGTTTCGCTGAAGTGATCTTTTATTTATTGTTATTTACGCTTTCTCTGGTCATTTTTTGTTTCTTTTTGTCATAAACTGTTCAGTGCTAAAATTCAACCATGAATTCCGGCAAGTTCAGACAGCCACAGGGAAGTTATACAAGGAAGCAAGAAAATTACGGATAAAAGTGATAAAAAACAATTTGTGATGTTAAAAGAAAAGAGTGCAATAAAGAAGAGGCAAAAACCAGGAATATTAGGAAATTTTAGGAAAAAGAACGTACTATTCTTGAAAATTGAGAGACTTACGGTCCTGGAATGGCACCACCATACTGCCCTTTGTTTTCTTTGAGGAAAGGGAAGGCACCTTCGACTGGATAAAAAAAAAGACTCTCCAAGGATTTGATGCTTTGAGGACATCTCAACATTGAAACAATTTGCCGACAAAGGTATAAAAAGTAAATCAAGACAAAAATTCCTGTGGTGCCTAGAAATGACCTTATGGTAAATTTGAGCACTTATTTAGTTAATATTTTTCAAGATGATTGATAAATACCCCGCATTATCTCTATATGTTGAAGAATTTTATGCCTGGAAATTAAAACTTTCAATAAAGAAACTAGTACGTTACATGTATTTCTTAACTTTAAACGTCCATAGCCAAAAACTAGTTTGTCGTACTTCAATTATTCATAAAAAAAAATAAGTTTTTCACACGTTTACTCAAAACTTCTCATGGATTTTAATATTATTCGTAGGTACTGTATATACAGGTACAGATTTTTTTTTCTTTTTTCTTTTTTTTTTCTTTTTACAAATTGAGAA
Source organism: Palaemon carinicauda (assembly GCF_036898095.1). Taxonomy (NCBI): domain Eukaryota; kingdom Metazoa; phylum Arthropoda; class Malacostraca; order Decapoda; family Palaemonidae; genus Palaemon; species Palaemon carinicauda. The sequence continues at coordinate 121,714,408 of NC_090731.1, read as the reverse complement.
TTTACCATGTCCTTTGGAATCAAATAAAAAACTCAAAGATTTCCGTGACATCATCCTGGGCAGCTATCTTGTGAATATAATTCATTAAATTTGGGGGAAAAAAATACTGATATTTTTATTATGTTTAAGTACATCCATGACAAATTTCGTGTCTCTAGCACCAATAACAAACCCATTAGGATATTGTTAGAACTTTTGTTTTTTACTTCATTTATGTATATCACGCCTACACAATATTTGGAATCATATTTAACATAATCCACGAAAGTTTCAAAATATCAATTACTTTTTTTACCGACTATTTTCCTACTTTTGGTTTGGTGCCCTCTTAAAGATAACGGTCGTGAACTTTAATTTGATAGTCTAATACAATTTACTTTTCGTAATCCAGGTGTCACAGACGGTAAACTCTTTTATGAAAATGGATTCGGAGTGAAGGAATGTATCATGCAGGATTTTGGCAAATTATTCAACTTGTAACTTACCCCTAGGTATAAAGAGGGTTGGCACAGCCTCTTCCTGCAGTGCAGGTTAATTTTGGGGGTTTTAAATTCCCAGGAGTCGGTACATCATGTAATCAGCATAGTCCTTTGCATCAAAATGGACTGAACAAATTAGAGCATGCATCCTGTTAACATCGTCTGCGCGTTTGCAAGCATGCACCATTTCTTCTTCGTTTTTTCCTCTTTTGGGCAACGTAACTATTGAATATCAATATTAATGGTCTTTTCGCTTTTATAGCATAAAAATACAACACAAGCGGAATGCATAGCTGCTGAAAGTTTATAACCCTGACAGATCAAGTATGTCTACCTCCAGTCAGGTCGAACCTCAGCCACCGCCTCCGAAAGTTGATGTCACTAAATCTCTGCCTTCATGCGCGTAGATCACTGATGAACCGACCTCTCAGAGTAAAATTAATGGTCCTTAATTATCACTAGCCAAACTGTAACACTAATTTGAAGAACATAATACTACAAGTAACCCATTACAAAAAAAGAACTAATACAAAAATACTTTGGAAAAGAGAAGTGAAAAAAAAAATAAATAAATAAATAAAATCAGTAAAACAAATAAAGGAAACTGAGAAATGTGTCTGATGAGAGCCTGCTGCCAAAAACGGCCATTTGCACTAAGTTTGAATGTCTAAAGTTCCATCGATTGAACTGCGTGATTCGAGATATCATGCCATAATACGTTTATAGTTGCAGCAAACTTCTGTAGGATTGTGTGGTTCTAACCTGGTGTGAAGTAAAAATTACAAGACTTTGAACCATCTGTATTCTAAGCACTATCTAGTATACAGTATAACTGAGCATAGGTAGATGCAGACACACACACAGATATATATATATATATATATATATATATATATATATATATATATATATATATATATATATATATATATATATATATATATATATATATATATATATATATATATATATCTGTGTATGTTTGTGTGTCTGGTGGAATGAACACAATGAAAAAGAACTATTTAAGTTCAATTAAGAATGAGTATGGGTGTTTCAGGTGTTTGATATGAGAGACTTATTTACAAGGTTAAAAAGCAAAGTTTATTATGAATCTAATGTAGATACAATGTATTCAGACCTATAAGATATTTTTGATAGAATAAATCAAGATGTAAAGTAATGACTTATGATTATATGATATCGAATATAAGATGTTGAAAGTTATCAAAAGTATTTGCTGTATGTCAGGAGAGTGAACAGAAGAGTACCTTATTTTTGTTAGATGGTTACTGAGGCAAGAATTTGTCACGCTTCTCTACATGTTCTTTCTGGTCTTATGGATGAATTGATGCAAAATGTTAAAGAAAGAACACTGGATATATTATATAGTTCTTCACCGTTTAATAAGAAATTCAGTAATGAATAATTAAGTGTAAAATGGTTGATATTTCTAGATGATAAAGTACTGAATGAAGATGATGTAGATACTGCAAAAACTACTAGAAGCATTTAAAAATATTTACTAAAAAGAAAAAAAAAAGTTAAAAGTAAATGGAAGAGGGTGGTGTGCGGATGCACCACTTAGGTATTAATTCAAAAGCGGAGTGTATGCAACTAACTTTGTTTGGACGGTGCATCAGTATATATATGACCCATACCAGTTAAAAACGACAGAAAAAATTCAAACACAATGATGCTTAAACAGGTTATCAGTGCGAGAGGAGAGCGATAACGACAAAATACAAAAAGAAAAACAAAAACAGAAATACCGTTACAGTGTACGATCCTGTTTGATACACCTGCGGTACAGTGACTGCAAGGATACTTCAACAAAAGCGGTATAGACCAATGAATACAAATTTGGATTATAAAAGCATAAGAATAATTAATTTGTATAGACATTGGGGAGTGGCAGAGTAATAGTTAGCTATGTCATTTATTAGGGGAAGCCTGAAATGTGACACGTTTTTTGCAGTAGGACACGATGGGAATGTATTATACATGTTAGTTCTTAAGCCAAATTTTCTTTAAAAAAGTAAAGCAGATATGTTGAATATAAGTAAAAGAAATTCTATTGACACTGTTAATATTAGATGTTTGTATGAAATAACTGAGATATTTAAGATAAAGATTTTGGAATGCTCTGATCGATGAAGAAGAAAGGAAGACCCAAATTTGGAGGAAAAAATCTTATTAAAAAATGCTAGGAAGGAGTAAGAAAAGGACGCATAGAAACTGCTAGATCTATAAGGTAAATTATTTAATGGAGCGCAAGTCTCTCCATTTCCAAGAAGTCGAAATCCCCATACGCTCAACTATAAGGAAGACGTCATCCTATGTATGAGGATATCGCCTAGTCAAAGTGGACGGAGCCTACAAATTTTTCCCATTTGAGGAGTTCAGTATAGCGATGCACACACATTTGATCACTGACACTTGCACTGTCCACCTACCTCTTCCGTCGGCTACAGTATTATGACGTCAAGGACTAAACGTTTTGAAATACACAGAACTTCCAATTATTCAACCAGAGAGAAGTAATCAAACCACTTTCTGGCATCTACCTTTGACTCATTGAGCAGTGCATTATGGGACAACTGATTTCTTCTAGTCGATAAATCTTTGAGCCATTTACTTTGCTTTTTTTCTGATCTGCAAATTGTCTCCAAAAGATAAGTTGTCGCACCAACTCCTAATATAAAGCTAATAAAGGTAGCTTTTTACAGTCGGTGTCATGTCCTCAGTTAAATAAATTTTGGTTGAAACTGAATTAAGTTACTTTGTTGGATCAGATTACCTGAATAGTGTATTGGTAAATACGATATTGTACGGAGCTGAAGTAAACCTAATTGAAGCTATCTGTCGTTGCGTGAAGGAACATAATCGGGCCCTTTATAATTGATGCAAGAAAGTGATGAATGGTATAACATGTGTCAGAAGTTTGACGCATATTAGTGAGCCTTTTGCGTGGGTGTTTGAGGCTGGTAATGTGTTTTAATTGTCTGGCAGAGGATTCATTCCTAATGCAGCTGTTGAATTTTGAATTTATTTGTAATTCCAGCGTTGTTTTTCCTTTCAGGTCATCCCTATTTGTAAAAAAAAAAAAAAAAAAAAATATTATTCGCAGATATATACTTATACATGTATGTATGTATGTATGTATGTATGTATTCGCAAATATTGATTGATAAATAGATGTACAGTTAAAAATTTGCATTAAAAAACGGCAAATGCCTGGCAATATTTATTCCAGGATTTTTATCGTTTTAATAACGGATATACTGTATTGACGTAAACGAGTGATATTACGGTCACTAACCTGTAAATTATAAAAATAAAGTAAGTTGAAAATAACGTTCGCCTGTATTTTCCTATTAAGAGGAATTTCCGATTAAAATGACAACATTTTTAAGAGCATATACGAGGCCTGTCGGAAAAGTATCCGACCTTTATTTTTCACGTGCGAACTAGAGACGATAGCGCGGCGCCACTTGGCACAGTGAAGGAAGACACCTTCATGCGCATGCGTGAATTTTTTCACCACCATCCAGCGTGTCAGTTGCTGTCTGTCGGTCGCTGAGTGAGGTGCTACACAACGTGTCTGTCTGATTACCGATTCTCTCAAGATGACTGAACGTGTTGAGCAAAGATACTGCATCAAATTTTGTCAAAAGCTTGGTGATTCTCAAAGCGAAGCAATTCGTAAGATTCAGCAGGTGTTTGGAGAAGATGCGATGGGTGTAACACAAATTAAGGAGTGGTTCAACCGGTTCAAAAGTGGCCGCGTATCAGCAGAGAGTGACCCGCGTTTTGGCAGGCCCCAAACTGCTCGGAGTGCAGCTGTTGTTGAGAGGGTGCAAAACTTGGCGATGGCAGATCGTCGTTCGACCGTGCGGGAGATTGCCCAAGAGGTTGGAGTGAGTAAAGATTCCGCACATGCAATTTTGCGTGATGATTTGAACATGCACAGAGTGGCTGCGAAATTTGTGCCCAGGTTGTTGTCGCCAGAACAAAAGGACCTTCGTTGTCAAGTTGCAACGGACCTCCTGGACACTGCCAACACTGATCCTCAGTTTCTGAACACCGTGATAACTGGAGATGAGTCATGGGTGTACGGGTACGACCCAGAAACAAAAAGACAGTCGTCGCAATGGAAGCATCCCGAGTCTCCAAGGCCGAAAAAAGCGCGACAGGTGCCAAGCAAAATGAAAGTGATGCTCACTGTCTTCTTTGATATCCGTGGAATTGTATATCACGAATACGCACCGGAAGGACAAACAGTGACAAAGGAGTACTATCAAGATGTTCTCCGTCGTCTCCGTGACGCAGTTCGGCGCAAAAGGCCAGACATGTGGAGGGCGAGAAATTGGCAACTGCATCACGACAATGCCCCCACACACTCATCCTGATTGATCCAACATTTCTTGGCCAAACATGGAATTCCAGTCGTTCGCCAACCTCCCTATTCTCCAGACATGGCTCCTTGCGACTTCTGGTTGTTTCCAAAATTGAAGGCGCCACTGAAAGGAACCCGTTTTGAGACAAGAGAAGAGATAATTCGGAATGCGACGGCGAAGATGAACACCATTCCAAAAGAAGACTTCCAGAGGTGTTTCCAGTAGTGGATGGATCGGTGGACTAAGTATGTGCAAGCACAAGGGGCCTACTTTGAAGGGGATTAGGGTCCAAATTCTGTCAGGTATGTAAATTATTTTTCCGGATTAAGGTCGGATACTTTTCCGACAGGCCTCGTATATAGGAATATTTATATTTAACGCAGTATACTTGGTAATCTTTTCCTTTTATAAGAATCCCTATTTACTCTAGATAACTTGTGCTTTGAAATTACCTTTAAGGAAAAAAAAAAAAACTATCGTTGAGTCTCTGTAGCTAAACAGACCTCACAGGGGACAGGGAAGACTTTAGACAAGACATCTCGCAGAGGAAATAGCTGCAATTAGACATGTTTTTCATATTCAAATAAGCCATATAAGCTCTTGTCTTTGTGTGATCTCGCCTGGGGCTCTGATCCCGAGGTCGTTAAGAGAATCCAGACATTAATGTATAAAAATATATATGGCTTATTTGAATATGAAAAACGCTTCTAAATGTGCAAAATTTATCATTAATTGAATGGCAGGTAACAAACTACCAATTAGCTACGATGGTGAAGATGGGTTGTTTCAATTCTAAGTACAAAACACCTGAATTCGACAGGTATAAGTACAAAAGAATTGTCATTGACTTTTATCTTTCTTCGTGGCCAAGTGGCTTAGTCACTGTCTATACAAGCTTGCCGACCAGGGTTCGATTCCCGGCGGGACCCAAGCTCTTGTCTTTGTGTGATTTCGCCTGGGGCTCTGATCCCGAAGTCGTTAAGAAAATCCAGACATGAATGTATCAAAAATATATATGGCTTATTTGAATATATATATATATATATATATATATATATATATATATATATATATATATATATATATATATATATATATATATATATATATATATATATATATATATATATATATATATATATATATATATATATATATATATATTTCTACCTCATACTTGGGATCGAACACTAGCCCCTTCTAATGAAAGGCCAGGTCGAAACCAACCATGTCACAAGAGCCCATAAAAGAAACTGGAACCTGACGCTAACAGCTGTCCGAGGATTTACCTGGCGAGACATCAGTCTCTTACCAGCGAGTTTTACCCAATTTCCCGGGCCACCACGTGACACAATTGGTAGTAATTCATTCAAATTACCACTAATAAGTCAATATGGATAAATATCAACACAACATCGTGTTCAAATAGAAATAAATTTCTACCTCATACTTGGGATCGAACGCTCGCCCCTTCTAATGAAAGGCCAGGTCGAAACCAACCATGTCACGTGAGCCCATAAAAGAAACTGGAACCTGACACTAACATCTGTCCGAGGATTTACCTGGCGAGACATCAGTCTCTTACCAGCGAGTTTTACCCAATTTCCCGGGCCACCACGTGACACAATTGGTAATAATTCATTCAAATTACCCCTAATGAGTCAATATGGATAAATATCAACACAACATCGTGTTCAAATAAAAATGAATTTCTACCTCATACTTGGGATCGAACGCTATCCCCTTCTAATGAAAGGCCAGGTCGAAACCAACCATGTCACGAGAGCCCATAAAAGAAACTGGAACCTGACGCTAACAGCTGTACGAGGATTTACCTGGCAAGACATCAGTCTCTTACCAGCGAGTTTTACCCAATTTCCCGGGCCACCACGTGACACAATTGGTAGTAATTCATTCAAATTACCCCTAATGAGTCAATATTGATAAATATCAACACAACATCGTGTTCAAATAGAAATAAATTTCTACCTCATACTTGGGATCGAACGCTAGCCCCTTATAATGGAAGGCCATGTCGAAACCAACCATGTCACGAGAGCCCATAAAAGAAACTGGAACCTGACGCTAACAGCTGTCCGAGGATCTACCTGGCGAGACATCAGTCTCTTACCAGCGAGTTTTACCCCATTTCCCGGGCCAAACTCGCTGGTAAGAGACTGATGTCTCGCCAGGTAAATCTTCGAACAGCTGTTAGCGTCAGGTTCCAGTTTCTTTTATGGGCTCTCGTGACATGGTTGGTTTCGACCTGGCCTTTAATTAGAAGGGGCTAGCGTTCAATCCCAAGTATGAGGTAGAAATATATTTCTATTTGAACACGATGTTGTGTTGATATTTATCCATATATATATATATATATATATATATATATATATATATATATATATATATATATATATATATATATATATATATATATATATATATATATATATATATATATATATATATATATATTTTTATGTGAGTATATATATGTATATACACATATATATATATATATATATATATATATATATATATATATATATATATATATATATATATATATATATATATATATAGATATATATATATATATATATATAGATATATATATATAGATATATATTTAAATATATATTTATATATAATATATATATATATATATATATATATATATATATATATATATATATATATATATATATATATATATGTGTGTGTGTGTTTATATATATATATATATATATATATATATATATATATATATATATATATATATATATATATATATATATATATATATATATATATATATATATATATATATATGCATATATATATATATATATATATATATATATATATATATATATATATATATATATATATATATATGCATATATATATATATATATATATATATATATATATATATATATATATATATATATATATATATATATATTTATATATATATATATATATATATATATATATATGTATATATGTATATAGGTATATATGTATGTATATATATATATATATATATATATATATATATATATATATATATATATATATATATATATATATATATATATATATAACGGATTTTGAGCGAAGCGAAAAATCTATTTTTGGGTGAGATGGCCATGTCGTCCTGATGGAAGTTCCTATAGGGTAGCTTCCTTAGGTATATTACAACTACGGCGATATTCCCAGAGAATTTACCTTAAGGTACCAGAATTCTAATTCCTGGAGCGAGTATCCCTCGTGAAAGGGATATCGCGACATATCAGAGGACGTATTCTAGACACGTCACATGGCAATCTACATCCTGGACAGAGATTTCGTCTCGTAGGAGGTGATTGACGAGATACGAATTCGGGAAAGAAAAAGGGGAGCCGCTCCCAGGGCTTCCCTATCCCCCGATTCGTATGCGTGCCTGGCGCCAATCCTGGCGCCATCTGTATTCCTTGTAGCGTACACGAGGTGCTACAGATACTGTATGTAGGGAGGGGTCCTACAGCCCTTTCTTAGAAAGGCAAGGGCGGGTCTATCAGGACGACATGGCCATCTCACCCAAAAAAAGATTTTTTGCTTCGCTCAAAATCCGTTTTTTGGGCTCAAGCCATGTCGTCCTGATGGAAGTGTACCAGAGCATTACTGTATCTGTGGATTCTCAGAACGTGCCGTACTCCCCAGAGGTAATTTTTTCCCGGTCGACTAGACCTAGAGACCTAAGATGTTACCGTTATACATCTTTTCAACTAACTATATACTATGTTACAGCTTCCTGCCCCCTACAGGGAAGAGTCCTACTAGACTCTGGAAAGTCTCGAAGAGTACATATATCTATGTATGAATACCAGGCAAGCTAATATAGTGGTCTCGCCCTATATTAAGTAAAGCATAGTTTGTATAGAACCACCGCGTCAATATATATTGACCAGTAATCCGCACAATACTTGTATTGGACAAAGGTTTATATCCGCATAGGAAGAAACTAATAAAACCGCCCTCGTCCCTTTATGGGACGGAGTCCTCCCATTAGGGGACAACATAAACCAATGCAACATAGCTTGCATAACAGAACAATTCTATCAGAATTATCCCAGATAAGATACATAGAATTAAAATGCTCAATTATACCAATAAATTGACACAGGTGAAAGAGACGCAAGGTTCTCAAGAACAAGTTTATTGACAGATAATAAACAGACAGGTTAACAACAAATATATATATATATATATATATATATATATATATATATATATATATATATATATATATATATATATATATATATATATATATATATATATATATATATATATATATATATATATATATATATATATATATATATATATATATAAAAGAGGATAACTCAAAACTTTAAGCATAAGTATGATAGTAAACAGAACATGTTTTATCTGAAAGAAAAACCATTAAACACCACTTTAATAAGATACCGAGGTATCAAGTCATAAAAGTCTGTATTACAAATCAATCACATTAGCGTTAGAAACGCTCGGCACACATGTCTGAACTTATGCTAGGTTCACCTTTGAAAGAAGGAACAGTCTATATGGGCACTTGGTGCCCTCATTTACTTTGTAGTACAGTATGTACCTACACACTCACCCTGGATTTAATCGTCCCAATTAAGACCACTGTTCCTCGCAGAGTTAAACAGTAGGGTTAACTACACGACCCACTGCTACCACAGATCTCTTAAGTTCCTCTACTTGCTTCGCATAGTGGCGAAAGAACACCCTGGAAGACTTCCAGCCCGTGTATGAACGGAGATGTTCAAAATCCATACTATTAAAGAAATTTAGGGATGAGGCAACTTTCCTCGGATCGTGACCTGCGGGTGTATTGTCAGGATCCGCTATGCGAATAAAATATGTGATTTTCGCTCTGAGTTGATTCAGAGATAAATTTGAGCCTGATGTTTCTCCCCTGAATAGTTGACCACCCTTGAAGTCTGAAGTTCTACTAAGATAGACCTTTGGGCATTCTACTGGACATAGAGATGCATCTTCTTTCAGAGGGCAGATTCTCCAGGGACCCCACCTGTTGGTGGGTAACTCATTCTTGGCAAGAAACGTAGGATCCGGAAACAGGTTCAGATCCCCCCCATCCAGGAACTGAACACGACCTGCCTCTCTCGAGAGGGCTACAATCTCACTAACCCTGGCCCCGGACGCGAGTGCAAATAGGAAAATAACTTTTTGCGTCAAATCCTTTAACGCACATTCTTCATTGCTCAACAAGGAGGCGAAATGAAGAACTTTGTCTAAAGACCATGAGATGGGCTTTGGAGGTGCTGAAGGTCTGAGCCTAGCACAGGCTTTCGGAACTTTATTAAAGATCTCGTTACCTAGGTCGATCTAGAAGGCAAATAAAATGGGTCTCATCAAAGCAGATTTACACACTGAAATCGTGTTAGCTGCCAACCCTTGGCCATGGAGGTGGATGAAGAAAGATAAGCAGAAGTCTGTTGAGATCTCCTGCGGATTCTTTGCCTTTACAAAAGCCACCCATTTTCTCCAAGATGACTCATATTGCCTTCTAGTCGATTTGCACTTATATTCCTCTAGGAAGTCTATGCTGGCTTTCGAAATCCCGAAACGCTTTCTCGCCGCAATGGCGAGAAAATCATGAGCTGCAGGGTCCGGGTTTTCTGTAATGAAGCGCAGACAGTCGACTTCTGGACTCGCTGAGTCAGAACTGGATGTTGTAGCGGCACGAACTTCATCTGTAGTTCCAACGCCAAGGGGAACCACATACTGTTCGGCCACTTGTGGGCCACTATTGCCGCTACCCCCTTGAAGGATCTCAGTTTGTTGAGGACCCTCAACAGAAGGTTGTGAGGAGGGAACAGATAAATCCTGGACCATCTGTTCCAGTCGAGGGACATTGCGTCCACTGCTTCCGCTAAAGGGTCCTCGTACGGGGACACGTACAGGGGCAACTTCTTGTTGTCTTTCGTCGCAAAGAGGTCTATCTGCAGTTCTGGGACTTGATTCAGAATGAAGGAGAATGATCCTGCGTCTAAGGACCATTCTGACTCAATCGGTGTGAACCTGGATAGAGCGTCCGCTGTCACATTGCGGACTCCTTGAAGGTGAACTGCCGACAGGTACCACTTCTTCTTTTCCGCCAATCGGAAAATGGCTAACATCACTTGGTTGAGAGGTGGTGACCTCGACCCTTGTCGATTCAAGCATCTCACAACCACCTTGCTGTCCATCACCAATCTTATGTGGATCGAGTGACGCGGGGAAACTTTCTTTAAGGTAAGGAGCACTGCCATAGCTTCTAGAAAGTTTATATGAAAGGTCCTGAATAGCTTGGACCAAGTCCCCTGGACTTTTTTCCGATGAGAGTGACCTCCCCATCCCTCCTTTGAGGCGTCTGAGTGAATCGTCATCGACGGGGGAGGTGGCTGAAGAAGAACCGACTTCTTTAGATATCTGGCTTGGGACCAAGGTCTGAGAAGAGTACGTAGCCGAGGCGGCACTGGTCTTCTCAGGTCTCTTCGCGCGTTTGATGCATACCTTCTCCAAACTCCGGTTGCATCCTTTAGCTGTGCTCTTAGCACTGGGTCTGTCACTGAAGCAAACTGGAGAGAGCCTAGTACCCTCTCCTGTTTGCGTCTTGATATCCTTTCGGAATCTAGAAGTCTCTTGACAGAGCCCGCTATCTCCTTCCTTTTCTTCGTCGGGATGGAGAAACTGTGTGACAAAAGGTCCCAGTGGATTCCCAGCCACTGGAACTTTTGGGATGGAGAAAGTCGAGACTTTTTTCTGTTGATCTTGAAGCCTAGGTACTCTAGGAACTGGATCACCTGACTGGAAGCTTGCAAGCATTCGGTCTCGGATGCTGCCCACACCAGCCAGTCGTCCAGGTAGGCTACTACCTGAATTCCCTTTAGGCGTAATTGTTTGAGAGCTGCGCTCGCAAGCTTCGTGAAAATCCTTGGGGCTATGTTTAGCCCGAATGGCATGGCTCTGAAGGCGTACAGTCTCCGTTGTAGCCTGAATCCTAGGTAGGAGGAGAGTCGACGGCTGATTGGAATGTGCCAATAGGCGTCTGACAAGTCTATAGAGACTGAGTATGCCCTCTTGGGCAGTAAGGTCCTTATGTGTTGCAGTGTTAGCATCTTGAATTTGCAATTCACTATGAACTTGTTGAGTGGCGACAAGTCCAGAATGACTCTGAGCTTTGCCGAGTCTTTCTTGGGAACACAAAACAGCCTCCCTTGGAATTTGATGGACTTCACCTTTCGGATCATATTTTTCTCCAACAGTTCTTGAACGTACTCCTCCAAAACGGGGGTGGAGTGTTGGAAAAACCGAAGGCACGGGGGTGGAGTGCTGTACCAGCTCCAGCCCAGTCCATTCTTGAGTAGGCTTTGGGCCCAGGGATCGAAGGTCCAGCGATCCCAAAATTTCATCAGTCTCCCTCCTACCGGTATCGTTTCACTTGGACTGCCGTCCTGAGGTCTTGGGGCGCCTAGACGAGCCTCTGGCTGCTCCTCTAGGTTTTGCACGAAAGGAAGAAGACTGTCCTTCGAACGTTGGGGTGAATGTGGTTGACTGACCTGGCACAGCCTGGGGTACCCACTGAAAAGTAGTCGGGGTTTGTGCCACCATCTGGGGCACTGGAGGCAATGGCAATTGCAGTTGCTGTTGCTGTCTATAAGGCTTGGCTGGCCGAGACGGTAGCCTAGTCCTCATATTCTTCCTCTTTGGTTGAGGACCCTCATCCGGGGAAGATTTTCTTTTGATAGCCAGGCCCCACTTCTGGAGAAGGTTTCTATTCTCCACGGCGGCCTTATCAACAACCTCTTTGACCACATCGGTAGGGAAAAGGTCTTTTCCCCAAATGTTGGAGGAGATTAACTTCCTTGGCTCGTGTCTCACCGAAGCCCCGGTGAACACGAACTCCCTGCAAGCTCTCCTTGCCTTGACGAAGCCATAAAGGTCCTTCGTCACTGTGGCTAGGTGAGACTTAGCCACTACCATGAACATTTCATGGACCTTGGGGTCACTTGCCATCGTCTCAAGAGTAGTCTGATGAGACATTGAGGCAGCCAGTCTTTCTTTTGTCTCGAACTCTCTTCGTAAAAGAGAGTCGGACAGCTTGGGGAGGTCCTCGCCGAATTGCCGTCTGGCAATATCAGCCTCCAACTTTCCCACTGAGAATGTCAGATGGACATCCTTCCAGTCTTTGTGGTCCATAGGCAGGGCCAGCGACAAGGGTTTACACTCCTCCAGGGAGGGGCAAGGCTTGCCGGCCTCGACTGCCTTTAGGACAGCCAGAAACCCTTTCTGTAAAAAGGGGAAGGCTCTATCAGGAGAGGACACAAAAGAAGGGAGCTTCTTGCTCAATGCAGCTACCTTCGAGTTAGAGAAGCCCCTCTCTTTCATCGAGGATGAAAGTAGGGCTTGAGCCTTAGCGTGGTCCATAATAATGACCTCCTTCGGCTCTGTCTCCTCCCTTGAAGCTGGTTCTTTTCTCAGCCGGACATAGCAGTCCGGATATGATGCCTTGCTGGGCCAGAATTCTACCTCCTCTAGGGGAACTGAACCCAGCTTATCCGAGATGACGATCTTTCCAGTCGTCATCGGCATGTGCTCAGCATACCTCCATGGGTTAGCATCTGAGCATATGGGAAGGTCTTTCACATTGAGCCTTTTCCGGGGCCCATGTGATTCTGCCAGGGACTGCATACGCAGTTCCATTGCAGCCGCCTTCTCCTGATTCTCCTTCTGCATTTGTTGGATCATTCCAATAATCGAAGAGAGGGCCTGTCCCAGTTCTACTGGGAGACCAGCCGATGTTGAGGGGATAGGCTCCGGCATCTGAACCGGAGTAGCCGACACCTTGTCGACCTCATCCTCTACGACATCCGGGGTTTAAACTTCATCCTGACCTTCTGCCAGGAGGACTTGTTCCAAACGTTCGTCCAGGTCAGACATCCTGTCATCCAACTGGATGTCTTGCATCGCGACTGCGACTTCCACGTCCACCTGGACTTGATCTTGAGGGATCTCCTCTTGAGGCTGGGGAATCACTGCATCAGCTGATGCCTGGGGAAAAAGATACGCCCTCATCTTCTCACTTGGAAGATAAGGGCCAGAGGTGTTCTTCTTGAAGCCCCTTACCCAAGTACTAAGCTTTTCCCTTGCTATATCCCTTGATTCCGCCGTTCTAGGGGAATCAAAAGCCTCAGTAATCAGGTTAGTGCATACAGTACATACCTGAGGGTCCCAATACTGAAGATCATCCTTGGAGACAGCGCATGCTGCGTGTCTCCTACAACACTCATGTCCGCAGAGGTTCTTGCTGCGGACATTGCAGAAAACATTTCCGCACTTCGGAGGGTCCTCCTGTAAAGAGAAGAAATTTCC
>NC_090731.1:121677600-121692600 GCF_036898095.1 Palaemon carinicauda | reverse complement strand
TTTATTTATTTATTTATTTATGTTATATATATATATATATATATATATATATATATATATATATATATATATATATATATATATATATATATATATATATATTTATATTTATATTTATATATATATATATTTATATGTGTATATATATATATATATATATATATATATATATATATATATATATATATATATATATATATATATTTATATATATATACATGTATATATATATATATATATATATATATATATATATATATATATATATATATATACATATGCTTAAAAATCAAAGAGAAACGTGATGCTTAGATGCAAAAGAATCCCAGGGAAAATAAAAATATGAAATATAAGACTAAGTCCTGACTAGTATCGTGATACTTCTTCAGATGAATGATCTATTGAACGAGGTTTCTTTACATTTTATAGGTACAGTAAACGTACGGATATGCATATGGAGACTTATATAACAAAGACACTCCCATACCAGCTACATACGCTGTTATCAGGTGTTTCCTGTGCGGAGATCAAACCTCATAAGACACCTGCCAGAAAGGGTCATTTCTGGTGACCGGTAAATTCTTGTTTTGGCTTTCAATACAATTTCTTTATATTAGTAATGGTAGCCTTATCCATATAAATATATAAGCAATTTTATGTGTATATATATATATATATATATATATATATATATATATATATATATATATATATATATATACATATATAAATACATGCATAGACATATACATGCGTATACACATACAGGTATATATATATATATATATATATATATATATATATATATATATATATATATATATATATATATATATATATATATATATATATATACGTGTTTTTATACATGATTGATATGTATATACAGACCTAAACTACCATTCACTGATGGGTACAATTATTTCATATAGTATATATAAGTACTTTGGCACTATATATTGTTATGTCATATATAAGTAGTTATATACAGTATAAGTAATTGTATGTTTATGGTAATAACGTTATATATGCATAACTATATAAGTATCACGAAACTAGTCAGGACTTAGTCTTATATGTCATATTTTCATTTTCCCTGTGGTTCGTTTGCATATATATATATATATATATATATATATATATATATATATATATATATATATATATATATATATATATGTATGTATGTATGTATATTTATATATATATATATATATATATATATATATATATATATATATATATATATATATATATATATATATATATATATATATATATATACATATATATATATATATATATATATATATATATATATATATATATATATATATATATACATATATATATATATATATTTATATATATATATATATATATATATATATATATATATATATATATATATATATATATATATATATATATATATATATATACTTTAGGAAAAATCTTATTAAAGAACAAGATGCCTTCAGAAGGTTTATATGAGCTATAAAGAAAAATCATTACTAAAAAAAATAACTCAGGCGAATAGTTTCATCACCAAGTATCTATCTCACGTCAATCCTTGGGGCAATATAGCCTAAGTGCCAAGAACTCGTTAGGTTTCCACCTACTTTAATATCCGGAGCAGCTTGAAAGGACAAAACTCCCTTCTTGAACCCATCCCTTTCAACCAATGAACCACTACCCTACACTAGCGAAATCCTACATTGCGAAACATCCCTTAACGGAAAGGAATAGACCACCCTAAATAGAGCAAGAATCAAGGTCGGGAAAATAGGTGATAGATTTCGGAAGTGGGGACATGTCACCTATTCTCATTCTCTCTGTGGGGAATCGTCCCAAATAATGGACCGCATCCTCCGCTGCTGCCCGGTGGGACCTGTATGTTTCGAGGTAGATCTACACTACGCAAATGACAGAGCCATCCTTTGGATACGCGAATGGTGCGATAACATATGGTGATGATCCAGAAAAAAACGGAAGATTTGATTTTCACGAGGTGGTGGAAGAATTGTGTAAGAAAGAAAGATGGGAAAATATAAAGAGGAGGAATTATGAGGATTGGTGTAATTATTAAAATGAAGAGTCTTATTAGACGGAACACTTACCTCTTTTGTGTAGAATTTTCTCGAATAATCTTCGTCGAAATCTCAAACAAGAAGGAAATAAGATTACGCATCGCCGAATAAAAATAACAAAGAGAAAAGCAAAGCAGGAGAGGAATAAAGAGTAGCAGAGAAATAAGTGCAATTGCCCTCGTGTCTCCCTACAATCATCCGCAGAAAAGAAAATTATTGAATCAATTAGAAACATAGATAAAATGATTAAGAAGATGAGGATAAATAATTTTTATGCAGAGTTTAGTACTTTATGTGATCGAAGTTTTTTTAGTAAAAAAAAAAAATAAAAAAAAAAAAACTTTGGCATGTTTTAATCTATTCATAATAAACTTTGTCAAGGAAATTAAACAAATAAGGCAATTAAGATAAGAAGTTTTCCGTTTGATTAATGAGAATAAGAATATAAGGGTAATTAACTGTTGCGTTCCCAGCCAGGATTAAAGTGGAGAGGAGAAAGCAAAAGGATTTCAAGTCCAAATTGGATAAAGTGAGCCATTTAGGAAGGATTAAACACGTAAAGATTAAGTCTTATTGTTATGTGTTTTCTGGCGTGAAATTTTAGTGGATATAATCTACAAAGAAACCATTAAAATGTATTTGCCTTAGCAATGAACAGGTTCTAAATGAAAGAAAAATATTTTCAAGATATCAAACGCTATACAAAATTCCGAATTAGCAGTTGCCCTTTTACGAATGTTAAAGCTTGAATATCAGTATAGCAAAAAGGAAAGAATGAAAACTATTTATTAAAAAGAAGGAAAATATTTTAAATATATATATATTTATCCATTTCTTTTAGAGATAATAGATTTCAATATTAATTCTGTCGTCGTTCGTTTAACAATATCCTGAAGAAAATATTAATTTATCGAAGTAATTCGTTCATATTCATCTTATCTTCACATTATTAATAGAAAAAACAAGCATTAAGCCTCCTCGTTTTTTATAAAGAAAATCATGCTTAAGATTATATATTTCTATAAGAAATAAAACAACCTTCAAAAAGAAGTTATGTTAATCAGAATGATACGAACTAAAGGAAAAAATCATCAGGAAAATATTGATTGGGAACAAAATCGTTATAGTTGAAACATTCCTTATCTTTAAAATTTCATCTTTTGGACGTCTTATAAGACTCTGACTCCTGAGTTCTTACCCTTAAGAGTTATGATCTGGCATAAGATAAACCAAGAATCAATCGCCCGGTTGGTAACGGTCTTCCTAATTCCACCAGCAGATCAGAAGGCCATAACTTTCCCGGCAACCTTTTATATTACAATGATCACGATTTGGTGAAAGAATCAACACAGAGAGAATCAGCATCATCAGCTGTAACTAATCCACTACAAAACAAAGGCTTCAAACATGTCTTTCCACTCGTGTCTGTTCATGGTCTTTTTATGCCTGTTTATACTCGCAAATTTTCTCAGTACATCAATCCATCGTAAAAGGAAGGAGGAGGAATAAGAGAAGGAACATATGCTTTTTTTCTGGTAGAACTTCATAGGATAATGTTCACAAACATCTTATAAAAAGATTACAAAGCAGAGAAAAAGTAAAAAAAGAGAAAAAAAATTAAAAATGGCGAGAAATAGAGTTACACTTGGTTACTGGAATTGCTCCTAAAAGTCCAGACGAGGAAATATTATGAGATTTAGAAAAAAAAATTTAAACAAAAGTTTCATTAAATAAACTTCAATTCTTTCTTGAAATGCAGAATATTTTATTATGAAAAAATTATACAAATAATGCAATTAAGATAAGAAATTTTCCGTTAATTTATGAGGAAACAGATATTCGGATAATTTACTGTTTGATTTCCTGCTAGGATTAAAGCAGAGGAATGAAAACCACTTGATTTTAATGCTAAAGTGGATGAAGTGAGAGCTTTAGGAGGAATGAAGACCATAAAAATCAGTCTTAACTTTACATCTTTTTCGGTAGAAAAACATAATAGATGTAATCTACGAAGGAAACAAAAGTATTTTTGGCTTAGTATCAAATAGGTTCCAAAAGAATATGAAATATTAAACATTTTTAATTGCAATTTTTCTATTATAGATCTTGCAATATTAAGGAAAGAATGTCTGTCGGGGAGATATCTTCTTGATAATCTATCTTCAAATTTATTTTCAAATTAGTTCAGGAATCATTTCAGTAATAACACGAAAAAAAATCATTTCTAGAAATGCTGTATAAACATTGACTAAAATAAGACATGAAGAATTTTTGAGTACAAAATGAAAAATATTCCTAGATGCAACAGTAATGAGCAACATTAGCAAGTAGGATTCAAGGATCCTCTGAGCTACAGTGTGAAACGTTTCTCAAAATAAACAGAGGAATAATACCAAGTCTTCGACTGCAAGTGGTGGTATTTTACATCTTTTATTAGAATGAATAAACGATTCTGAAATATCAAACTACATGAAAGATAATAATGATATGCTCCTAACTTTTTTTTTCTTTTTTTTTTAAGTATATCTTGGAGGGCCTACAATTATACCATATTACTTTCTTTCTCTTTAGAAAACAAAATAAAATCAATATGCTCTTTTGCCCGTAAGATAGAAACATATCTTTTCTTTTACTAAGCTTTGCCCGCCAAAAAAAAAAAAAAAATAGACAAAAAATAAAAACCCTGACCACCTGATAACTGGAAAAGGGTGAACTTCTTTACTTCATAGGCTAGTTCGGTGTTGAGAAACAGACTTCTTATCATAAAAAGAGGCTTGGGAATCTATAATGAGTTTCTCAGATTTCAAACTGCATAAACTTGGAGAGTATAAAAATGTAAACTTGATTACGGAAAAATTTCCTGCACGTTTCAAGATGCCTCTCATAGGAGATCAGAAATATAGTCGCTATCAATAATAAATCTATTTCAGGTTTTTTTTTTTTTTTCTTTTTTTTTTTTTTTGCGCTGTGAGAACTTGCAGTGTTATTTCTAATTCTAATTAGCCCTAAATTGCCCCTGAAGGATTGAAAATCTCGGCAAGACTTAGTATTTAAATCATTGACAATTGTTCCCCTTGAAGACTTCCATCACCAAAGTGACTAGAAAAATATTGATGTAAAAATATCGCCATAAAATATTTTATCACCCCGTAACACCTCAAAGATTCAGTATTCAGGAAAGTTGGTGATTGTTACCTGTTTTACAATTATATATCTGCAGTATACATTTATCTTGTAAGTCAGGGGTCTTAAGGACTGTTTTATTATTATTATTATTATTATTATTATTATTATTATTATTATTATTACTATTATTATTATTATTATTATTATTATTGTTGTTGTTGTTGTTGTTGTTGTTGCATAACAAGGGTTCATTTCATTCCTTACTTTGAGGGATGTAGATAATCTAGGAGTTGACTTTTGAGAATCTCATCGATGATACACACGGATGGTATGAATGTGGCTGTAATTCTTATTTAATTTGCTGATGAAAATGTCTTTGAATCTCGTCCTTATCATGGTACCCAAAATAAAAGAAAAAAAAAAAAAAACAGTTTTGCGATGCTGCTGATTAATGGTAGTCTGTGGATATATCATTATTATTATTAGTCATCTCGTCCTATTGACCTTATCTATTTCTTTGCTGTTGAATGTCCTGTACCCCATTGCAGAAATTTCTCGCACTAATGAGTAGGTCCTTCTTCTACAGCCTTGATAACCTCTAATGAGAGCAACCTGTGTGTAGCAGGGAAACATTCTTCCTGTCGGCTACCATCAAAATACCTTTGCCTGCAAATGCAGACATTCATTCATTCATTATTATTATTATTATTATTATTATTATTATTATTATTATTATTATTATTATTGTTGTTGTTGTTGTTGTTGTTGTTGTTGTTGTTGTTGTTGTTGTTGTTGTTGGCCGGGGCACCAGCCACCCGTTAAGATACTACCACTAGAGAGTTATGGGATCCTTTGACTGACCAGACAGTACTTCATTGGATCCTTCTCTATGGTTACAGTTCAATTTTCCTTTGCCTACACATACACCGAATAGTCTGGCCTATTCTTTACAGATTCTCCTCTATCCACATACACTTGACCACACTGAGATTACCAAACATTTTTTCCTCACCCAAGCGGTTAAGTACTGCACTGTAATTGTTCAGTGGTACTTTCCTCTTGGCAAGGGTAGAAGAGACTCTTTAACTATGGTAATCAGCTCTTCTAGGAGTAGAACACTCCAAAACCAAACCTTTGTTCTCTAGTCTGGGGTAGTGCTATAGCCTCTGTACCATAGTCTTCCACTGTCTTGGCTTAGAGTTCTCTTACTTAAGGGTATACTCAGGCTCACTGTTCTATCTAATTCCTCTTCTTGTTTTGTTAAAGTTTTATAGTTTATAAAGGAAATATTCATTTTAATGTTGTTACTGTTCTGTTTCCTTTCCTCACTGGGCTATTTTCCCTGTTGGTGCCACTGGGCTTAAAGCATTTTGTTTTTCCAGATTTGGATGTAGCTTAGCAAATAATAATAATAATAATAATAATAATAATAGTAATAATAATAATAATAATAATAATAATAATATCTAAGCTACAACCTTAACTAGAAAAGCAGAATGCTATGAGAACAAGAGCTCCGAAAGGAAAAAATAGCCCATTAAGGACAGGAAATATGGATATAAATAGACTCCAAGAGAAGTAATGGACAATATGAAATATTCTAAGAACTATAACAACATTAAATTAAATCATTCATATATAAAGTATAAGAAATTTAGACAAACAAGAGGAAGAGAGATAAGATAGTGTGCCCGAGTGTACCTTCAAGCAAGAGAACTCTACCCCGAGACATTGGAAGGTCATAGTGCAGAGGCTATGGCACTACCCAAGACTAGAGAATAATTATTTGATTTTGGAATGTCCCTCTCGTAGAAGAACTGCTTGCCATAACTAAAGAATCTCTTCTAATCTTACCATGATTAAAGTAGCCAATGAACAATTTACCTTAAGCGAAGAAGAATTGTTTGGTAAAATAATTGTTGTCAGATGTCTGAGGACAGAGTAGGCAAGACAATTCGGTTATTGTGTATGTGTAGGAAAAATAAAAAAAATTAACCGTAAACAGAGAGAGGAATCCAATGTAGTAATGTCTGGCCAGTCAAAGGATCCAATAACTCTCAAGCGATAGTATCTCAACATGTGGTTGGTGCCCTAGCCATCTACTACTTACAGACTAAAGCTATTGGTATGCATAACGGGATTTATGAGAAGAAAGTTATTCATCACTAATATGCACCACCGTCTTTGTTCCTCTAGAAACAGTATCATGTTCAAAATAAATGACATTTTGAAGACAAAGGAGATTAGAGAAGGTCCTCAATTATATAACTAATGTTTACGGACATAATCAAGTATTAATATGTATTGAGGCAACTATGAACTCACTTATATTAACATGTATTCCACGGATGTTACCCTAGTTAAAAAGACGATGCTGTTTTCTCAAACTTGGCTTGAATTATTCCTAACACTCTTGTCACTATCAAAAAAAAAAAAAAAAAAAAAAAAAAAAAAAAAAAAAAAAAAAAAAAAAAAAAAAAAAAAAAAAGTTACATATTTACATGCATACTTTACAATAATAATATCCTGAAAATATCATTGTGATCAAATACATTAAAATATGAGGATAATTCATAAACAAGGGGAACGTTTTGTGATACAAGTTGGCCATTTTGTGGAAAGGTCCATTTTTGTAAGACAAAGTACCCTCTAGGGCAGCCACTTATACAGAAAGAGAATTATGACTCTTTTACTCTCTTCCCGAGAGCCATCATACCAATTGAAAAACAAATTTGAGGAAAAGTAATCTGACGGAAAATTTAACAATCGCTTACAAAGGATATAGCCCTAAATACCAGAGTGGGATATTTTATATATAAGAGCATAATGGTTAATTAAGTAAAAGGAGGCACTACAAAAGGTGTCATTGGCGAAGAACTTCGAAAATAGATAGTGTAAGTTGGTCAATAAAAGAATGGGAAGCTAAGATTTTTAATTTAGATGCAAATAACAGTAAATATTGTTTGCATCAGTATAATTAGCTAAATGTGAATTTTTCTCTGAGAGAGAGAGAGAGAGAGAGAGAGAGAGAGAGAGAGAGAGAGAGAGAGAGAGAGAGAGAGAGTTGGAAAAGGAATTTAATATCTAATCTAGAAAATGAGACGAGGCCGTGATGTCGAGATGTCTCAAGACCCCCAGCCCCTCCATTGTCAATCATTATTTCAATCCAATTACAATGACTGATTACTTCTTACTGCGTATCCTTTCTGTGACCTTTAGCGTTGGAAGATTAAAGGCCTTTTGGTGTAATCTAGTTTTGGTGATAAATATAAGGAATATAGGATACAAATTAACAAGATTAGTCTTTGGTAAATATTGTTGAACAACGGAAGTTTGTCGTATTTTGTCTTTCTTTTCATAATCAGGCGTTCATTTGGAAGTTCAGTCTATTTGTCTCTTTGAAATCTACATTGCAGGGCTAAAAATTATAATAACTGGAGCTTTATCTATGATATATTTCTCCTTAGGTGAGAAGACTGATAAGCTTGTCGACCAATTAATCTAGTTGTATCTCTCAACCTCCATGATCTATCTCTTCTTCACATTACAGTGTTATACATATGTAACAGTTAATGAAAACCATGACAGTACCTTTGCCGGATTTTGTATGAAGGAAACATCGACTAGTCTAGCTCAATTCAGATCTAAAAGATGCATCATTATCCTATTATTGATTTCTGGATATTTGGCACTAAATAATGTGTAATTACATCTGAAAATGCAGTAATTGAACTGATCTCGTATACGCCAAGGTCATTAAATATCTTTCTAATTCCATATTAGAAATAAAATTGCAATAAAAACCTTTTACAAAAGAATAATCCAAAGTCTTAAAATGAAGATTTTCGTAAATATTTGCAGAAAGTGCTTCATTCATACTTGAGTCGTATCGCAAGTGGAAATCTCGAATTTCATTATTGATAAATAGAATTTTATCATCGATCTTTTAGGTTATGAGGATGGTCATATTACGGCAAAATGTAAACTTTTCGTTGGACTATAAGTAAAACAGCACGGGCTGCAGTCATGTATGCATTCATGTTTTTATTTTTATTTTATTTTCTTTTTCTTCTTCTTGTTCTTAGTCTTTTTCTTGTTGTTCTTCTTCTTCTACTTCTTCTTCTTCTTCTACTTCTTCTTCTTCTTCTTCTTCTTCTTCTTCTTCTTCTTCTTCTTCTTCTTCTTCTTCTTTTTATTATTATTATTATTATTATTATTATTATTATTATTATTATTATTATTATTATTATTATTATTATTATTATTATTATTATTATTACTGACGTTATTTAATTGATACCATTACTGGGTCTTGAAGTTCCAGGTGTTTTGTCGTCCTTTCTATTATCACTGTCCTTTAAATGTACTCGGAAAGGTCGGCTCATCAGAGAGCGAGAATATGTTCCATCTGCGCATGACGTCACGCCCCTAACAACAATGACTCTGACAGTTATATTTAGTAACACGATACAAGGTTATCTTTCAAAAAATACATCTTGAGGTTTAAATATTTTTATTTGGTTGTACTTGAGGTACAGATTTTCCTTACGGCAGGCCATACATCAAAGTTTCATAATAATAGTGCAATTTTCGGAGATGGTAACCGAAGTTTGACCTTACTAGAGGTAGAATTACTTCACCTCTGTCACGTTTATGATCTTCCAGTAGCCATGCCTTCAGTTGGTCCTGTATTCGATACCGTATTTTCCCCCAAAAAAGAAAAAAAAAAATAAGAAGATAGAATACTTGCTTGCAAGCGCACAGACGATGTTAAGTAGAAGCATGCTCTAATTTGCTCAGTCCATTTTAAAGCAGAGGATTATGCGGATAGCATTGAAAACTTACTTTTCATATAAAAATAATAGCTGATCTTGCATTAATGTGTAATGAAAAGTCATTGGTACTATTCATGTAATCGTTATTGGTTATTCATTTATGTATTATTATTATTATTATTATTATTATTATTATTATTATTATTATTATTATTATTATTATTATTATTATTATTAACCAAGCTACAGTCTTAATAGCGAATGCTAGATGTTAAAAGCCAAAGTAAGCCTCCAACAGTGGAAGAAACCCAGTGAAATCTTCTATTTTACATAACATTTCCTGTGCTGTCCTCTTGAGTCCTCACTTTATGGCTTGTGCACATCTATCCTCTTCTTTACAGAAACACTGCTACCTGAAAAGACATTGTTACATTTCAGATTTAATGAAATAACAACAATCTCAATAATTAAAGAACAAATAACTGAATAGTTCTTATATATTTATTAAATACTTGAGGGGGCACTAAACCGAAAAAAACTGAAATAATTTTTTTTTTTTTTTGGGCGGGGGGGAAACTCAATATTTCCAATGCTTTAACATTAAAAAATAGTATGGAAAATCTATTTGAGCGCTTATGAAAGGTTGTAGAGGTATTTAAGAGACAGAGTTGTAACCCTTCAAAGAGTGGGTAGGACGCTTTCGAATGTATGCACCTCGGTAATAAAGATTATATATTTTTTTCTACAATTACTAGTTGTGCCATTATGTCTTATATTTCTGGTGGTTTCTGAAAAAAAATTCTTAGTACAACCACTAATTGACCAAAGTCCGCTATATAATAACTAATTACAGCCAGGGAAATTAGTAGCATCTTGATTTCCTTGAAGAACGGTTGTAGTTTCGCTGGAGTGATCTTTTATTTATTGTTATTTACGCTTTCTCTGGTCATTTTTTGTTTCTTTTTGTCATAAACTGTGCAGTGCTAAAATTCAACCATGAATTCCGGCAAGTTCAGACAGCCACAGGGAAGTTTTACAAGGAAGAAAGAAAATTACGGATAAAAGTGATAAAAAACAATTTGTGATGTTAAAAGAAAAGAGTGCAATAAAGAAGAGGCAAAAACCAGGAATATTAGGAAATTTTAGGAAAAAAAACGTACTATTCTTGGAAAGGGTGAGACCTACCGTCCGGAATGGCACCACTATAGTGCCATTTGTTTTCTTTGAGGAGTGCCTTTGAGTAAAGGGAAGGCACCTATGACTGGATAAAAAAAAAAAAAAAAAGACTCTCCAATGATTTGATGCTTTGAGGACATCTCAGCATTGAAGCAATTTGCCGACAAAGGTATAAAAAGGAAATCAAGACAAAAATTCCTGTGGTGCCTAGTTGTGACCTAATGGTAAGTTGCAGCACATAATTAGTTAATATTTTTCAAGATGATTGATTAATAGCCCACATTATCCTTATATGTTGAAGAATTTTATGCCTGGAAATTAAAACTTTCAGGAAAGAAAATAGTGCGTTACAAGTATCTCCTAACTTTAAACGTCCATAGCCAAAAACTAGTTTGTCGTACTTCAATTATTCATAAAAGAATTAAGTTTTTCACATTTTTACCTGAAACTTCTCTTGGATTTTGATATTATTCGTAGGTATATACAGGTACAGACTTTTTTTTTTTTTTTTTTTTTTTTTGGCAAGGTGAGAATTGACTGTGTCATTTGGAATCAAATAAAAAACTCAAAGATTTCCGTGACATCATACTGAGCAGCTATCTTGTGAACATATTTCATTAAATTTGAAAAAAAAGAAAAGAAAAAGAAAAAAAAAAGAATTAATGATAATTTTAGTATGTTTACTTACATCCATGACAAATTTTGTATCTCTAGTACCAATAATAAACCCAGTTTAAAATTTCTAGAACCTTTTTTTTTCTTTATTTATGTATATCACGCCTACACTTACCCTTAGGTAAAAAGAGGGTTGGCACAGCCTCTTCCTGCAGTGCAGGTTAATTTTGGGGGTTTTAAATTCCCAGGAGTCGGTACATCATGTAATCAGCATAGTCGTTTGCATTAAAATGGACTGAACAAATTAGAGCATGCATACTGTTAACACCGTCTGCGCGTTTGCAAGCATCCACCGTTTCTTCTTCGGTTTTTCCTCTTTTGGGAAACTAAAATATTGAATATCCATATTAATGGTCTTTTTGCTCTTATGACGTCCAAATACAGCACTAGCGGAATGCATAGCTGCTGGAAGTTAATAAACATGACAGATCAAGTAAGCCTACCTCTAGTGAGGTCGGACCTCAGCGACCTTCTCCGAAAACTGACGTCACTAAAGCTCCGCCCTCATGCGCGTAGCTCACTGATGAACCGACCTCTCCGAGTAAATTTAATGGTCTTTAATTATCACTAGCCAAACTTTAACACTAATTTGAAAACCATAATACTACAAGTAACCCATTACAGAAAAAGAACTAATACAAAAATATTTTGGAAGAGAGAAGTGGAAAAAAATATAATAACAAATAATATTAGTGAAACAAAAAAAAAGGAAACTGAGAAATGTAGGCTACTTGATGAGAGCCTGCTAACCAAAACAGCCATTTGCACCAAGTTTGAACGTCTAAAGTTCATCGATTGAACTGCGTGATTCGAGATATCATGCCATAATACGATTACAGTTGAAGCAAACTTCTATACGATTGTGTGGCTTTAACCTGGCTTGAAGTAAAAAGGACAAGACTTTGAACCATCTGTATTCTAAGCACTATCTAGTTTACAGCATTACTGAGGATGAGTAGATACAGACACACAAACACATACACATACACACACACACACACACACACACACACACACACACACACACACACTATATATATATATATATATATATATATATATATTAGAAAGAACAAAATGAAAGATAACTATGCAGGTTCAATTAAGAATTAGTTTGGGTGATTCAGGTGTTTGATATGAGAGACTTATTTGAAAGGTTCAGAAGCAAAGTTTATTATGAATCCAATGTAGATACAATGTATTTAGACATTTAATTTATTTTTTACAGAATAAATCTAGATGTAAATTAAGGACTTATGATTATATGGTATCGAATATCAGATGTTGAAAGAGATCGAAAGTATCTGCTGCATGTCAGGAAAGTGAACAGGAGAATAACTTATTTGTGTTAGATGGTTACTGAGGCAAGAGTTTGTTATGCTTCTCTGGCTGTTCTTTCTAATATTATGGATGAATTGATGCAAAATGTTAGAGAAAGAACACTGGATATATTATATAGTTTACGCCGTTTAATAAGAAATTCAGTAATGAATAATAAAGTGTAAAATGGTTGATATTTCTAGATGATGAAGTACCGAATGAAGATGATGTAGATACTGCAGGAACTAATAAAAGCCTTTACTAATATTTACTAAAACGAAAAAGTTAAAAGTAAATGGAAGTGGGTGGTGTGCGGATACACCTAGGTATTAACTGAAAAGCGGAGCATCGGTATAATTATATGACTCATTCCAGTTAAAAACAACAGAAAAATTCAAACACAATGATGCAAGAACATATAGGCCTAAACAGGTTATCAGTGCGAGGGGAGAGTGATAACGACAGTATACAAAAAAGAAAACAAAAACAGAAATACCGTTACAGTGTACGAGCCTGTTTGATACACATGCGGTACAGTGAATGCAAGGATTCTTCAAAACAAACGGTATAGATCAATGAATACAAACTTGGATTATAAAAGCATGAAAATAACTTATTCGTATAAAAATTGGGGAATGGCAGAGTAATAGTTAGCTACGTCATTTATTAGGGGAAGCCTGAAATGTGACACGTTTTTTTTGCATTAGGACACGAGGGGAATGTATTGTACATGTGAGTTCTTAAGCCAAATTTTCTTTACAAAAGTAAAGCAGATATGTTGAATATAAGAGAGATTTTACTGACACTGGTAATATTAGATGTTTGTATGAAATAACAGATATTTAAGATAAAGGTTTTGGAATGCTCTGATCGATGAAGAAAGGAAAACCCAAATTTAGAGAAAAAAAAATCTTATTAAAAATGCTAGGAAGGAGTAAGAAAAGGATGCATAGAAGCTACTAGATCTATAATGTAAATTATTTGATGGAGAGCAAGTATCTCCATTTCCAAGAAGTCGAAATCCCCCACATGCTCATCTATAAGGAAGACTTCATCCTATGTATGAGGACATCGCCCGGTCAAAGTGGACGGAGCCAACAGATTTTTCCCGTTTGAGGAGTTCAATATGGCGATGCACACTCAGTTGATCACTGACACTTGCACTGTCCACCTACCTCTTCCGTCAGCTACAGTATTATGACGTCAGGAACTAAACATTTTGAAATACACAGAACCTCCTTTTATTCATCCACATAGAAGTAATCAAACCAATTTCTGGCATCTACTTTTGACTCATTGAGCAGTGCATTATGGGACAACTGATTTCTTCTAGTCGATGAATGTTTAAGCCATTCACTTCATTTTTTTCCTGATTTGCAAATTTTGGTTGAAACTGAATTAAGTTACTTTGTTGGATCAGATTACCTGAATAGTGTGTTGGTAAATGCTATATTGTACAGAGCTGAGGTAAATCTAGATTGAAGCTATCAATCGTTGCTAAGGAGCATAATCGGGCCCTTAAGAATTAATGCAAGAGAGAGATGAATGGTATAACATGTGCGAGAAGTTTGACGCGTATTAGAGAGCCTTTTGCGTGGGTGTTTGAAGCTGGTAATGTGTTGTAATTGTCGGGCAGAGGCTTTATTCTTAATGTTGCTGTTGAATTCTGGATGTTTTGTAATTCCAGCGTTGTTTCTCCTTTCAAGTCATCCTTATCCGTAAAAAAAAAAAAAACTCTCATTTGCAGATCTAACGTTATACACGTATGTATGTATGTATGTATGTATGTATGTATGTATGTATGTATATTGATTGATAAATGTACACTGTTAAAAATT
>NC_090731.1:121666169-121672100 GCF_036898095.1 Palaemon carinicauda | reverse complement strand
GTAAACAAAACGGACGCCATTGCTCTAATGACGTCACGCCCGTCTTTATCCTTTGTTTAGTAGCTGCCCTACTTAGACGGATTTTCCCTTGTGTTATCTTTATCGCTTTGCATCTTCGCTATGTCGTTACCTTCAGCCTCGCCTTCTTCTGGAAAGTTGAGTACAAGGTTCCAGTATTGTTTAATTAAGCTCTGGCCGTAAAGTAAATATTATTTTGCGAAATAATTGATGTTTTGTGGCAGAGCTGTGCCTCTACCGGACCCGCCATTTTATGCGTCGTTGTTGTTTTGCATGTCTTATTTAGTTAGCCACAACAACGCTTCCGGCATTATATACTAATCGAATACATTAGTTTATTTAGTCTTCATAGCTAGGAACTTTTATATCGTGTTTAGACGCTTTTTATCGGTCATTCGATTGACCTCATACCAGTCGGCTACTATAGCCCCCAGGCCAGGAGCCTACATACAAGTGTTCATGCATGATTTATTAGTGATCCTAGACTAAGTTATGAAGATAGTGGCATTATTATTTTACAATACTTTTGACAGTGATGCAAATGTTCTCGCCTTCAGGGACCATATAGGGGATAGGCTAGTCAGTGATTCTTTCTAGCCTAACCTAACCTTAGGACCCCTATATGCTTCCTTCATCCCCTGCCTTGGCATTCCCTCTATTTAGCCTTGATCCCTTTTCTGAGTAAAGGGATTAATTGTCTAATAGAGTATATATCGCCTCTCGGTCCTCCCTAAAGGAATGAACCCCCTTTAGGATTGCGTCTGAGAGTGAGGTTAGGCTAGCCTACCTCTATGGCTAGGATAGTCTATGACTTTCCTGCGATAGCGATATGTCTTCTTCCTTGCCTAGTTCAGGACTTTTAGCCCTGTTCTAGGTCGGGTTAGGAAGGTTTCTCTGTTCCATGCTGAAACTGTACTCTTGCACCGTTTTAGCCGATCAGCCTGATCTTAGGTTAGGGAGTGTCCTCCCTTCCCTTAGTGGCCGCTCTGGTACAGAAACCCTTCCTGGGAAGACCTCTCTCTTCTCCCTCCCCACCTATCTCTTGTATAGCCTAGCCTATGCTTAGGTTAGTTTATACTCATCTGTCCCCTGTCCTACAACTCCTCCTTAGGGTGGATGAGTAGGGCTACCCGAGCTTCCCTGTGCAGTCCGCTCTGGTACATATACCTTCATAGTGTCCTATAAGGTTAGTTACTAGTATAGTTCTGCATATGGGAGTCTCCCCCTCTCCCCTCTTGGGTGTTCCCTAGCCCTCCCTTGGGCTACCTAGCTCCCGGTCCCTAGTGACCCCTGCTTATGGATGTTAGAGCCTGCCTCTATCATGGGTACACCCTCTCAGGGAGGGGGAGGGATGTCTGGAACCCTGACGGTACTTCCTGCATCCCTTCCCCCTCCCCCTGTCTCTCTATCTATCCGGGTGCCGGTCTCTTGCCGCCTCTACTGTCGGCAATACCTGCCTCCTTCTTGGTGACTTCCCTACCCTTGCCGCCAGCCCCCCGTGTACCGAGGGACTGCCGGCTGCCGCCGGCTACTACCGGCGGCTCTCCTACTCCTATCTAATCGTCCGCTTGCCGGTCGATCACCGGAGTGCCGGCATATACTGCCGGCAACCCGATACTACCTGTACCATCCTTATCCCAGTCACCAACCTGGCATCCTCCGACTGCCGGAGCCGCCGCTTCCTGCCGGCGTGCTGCCGTTGTGCCGGCGGCCGCCATCCTGGTATCTAACTGACTTTTGAAAATTGTCTGTTCTAATGCCAGAATCTATGCTGGAGCGAGCTCCGGCATGCCGGCGGCTTGCCGGATGCCTCGGAGGCGTCAAGAATACTTGCACCCCCTCACTGTAGCTATCATAAGACTAGGATAGCCCTACATGGCAAATAGATAAGCTGCTTTGCTTTTAAGATCAGTACCTAGTACTGCTCTATTAGTGATCATGCTGTCTCTTTGCATTCTTCTAATTCCAGCATGCTATGTGCATCTTAGCACGGCTGGTTGCCAGAAGCAGTTACCTTTAATGAGGCCTTCTGGCTCTTAACTGGGAACCGAATGAATTCGATCCCAATCTTGTCCTTGGTTTTCCATGGAGTTCCAAAATAATGGGAATCCTAGGAAACTATATCCAATGATCTCGGTCATTTGGATTATCCCAGGACCAAGCTTATGGTAACCAGCCGGGCGAGATGCATGGAGCGTGTTCTCCTTTACTGTTTTCATTCTCTATGCATCACACCTTCTTTAAGTTAAAATTAATGATTAATATTAACTTAGTTTAAGAGCCATTCTTATGACTCCCCCCATACTCATTTTCTCTTTCTTCCACAGGAGGAGCAGATGAAGTGTGACTTCGCCTTCTGCGCTGTGAAACGCCCGCAGTTTTACGGGCATACGGCTTGCAGGACTCACGCCCCTTGTGCAGACAAGAAAGGGGATTTGAAGTTCTGGAATCCACTGGATTGTACGGTCTGCCAGGCCCACCTAGTTGAGGCCTTCCATAACCCTCCCTCAGCGGAGGTTAGAGACATTTCTCGTGAAAAGCTGCGCAAGTGGGTGCGTGGCTTTCAGAAAAATGCTACCGGACCGTACCTGGCCACCGAAGAACTGAGGTCCCTGTTGTTCCCTAAGGCCTCCCCTGACTCAGTGGTTCCAAAGGAAGCAATCCCCACTGTCCAAATTACGGTGGAACCTGATGTGGTCATGGCTCAGTCCATGCACGAGTGTCGTTTAGATTCCGAGGATGATGAACAGATCTCAGACGTCTCGGAAGACACGGAGAAGACGCTTATGGCTCAAGGAGCCGAAGAGGACGAAGACAAGGTGGAATACACCGAGTCGGAGCTTGGAGCTGCTCCCTCGTCCATCCCTCCGCCTACTCCTACACCGACGGAAATGTCCATTCCGTCTACCTCCTCGACCCCGGATCCTTCCTCTTCTACCCAAGAACTGATCCGGCTGATTAGAGCTGTCATGGACGACAGACTGAAGGAGAACCAGGAGTCTATCAGGTCAATGATTGGATCCAGAGAACCGAAGAAGATTTCGGTCAAGGATCTCCCAGCTTGCTCTCATGCCAACCCGTGGAGGTATGCAGAGCATATGGTTATTGCGACCGGCAGGATCTTTGTTAGTGACAAGATCGGCACGGTCCCGTTGGAAGATGTGGAGTTCTTCCCAAGCTTCGAGGCCTACCCGGACTGTTACGTCCGGCTTCGTTCCGAACCTGCCTCGAAGGAAGAGACCGAACCTAAAGAAGAGATAGTGTTCGATCTCGCAAAGGCCCAGGCTATGCTAGCCTCCGCATTTAAGAGTAGGGGCTTTACCTGCTCTAAGCTTCCAGCCTTGAGCAAGAAGCATCCTACATACGTCGCACCTGACACTGCGGTTCTTCCTTTCTTGGAAAAGGCCTTAGCTGCATGCCTTAAAGCGGCGGAAGAAGGAAAACCCTGCCCTGCACTGGAGGAGTGCAGACCCTTCTCCATCGTGACCCCCCCCCCTGACGCTCGACACTGGAAAGATGTTCAGCATACTTTCGTCGTGGGTAGGCTCGATCCTGACGTCGCCGGACGTCAGTTTAATGAAGACCTCCCTAAGCTCAATGATCACCTCCTTCGCCGGGAACAAGACACGAAGGAGAGGCTTGCGGCATCTCTTTCTCATCAAGTCCAACTGGAAGTGATGGCCTGTGACACAAGAGTACCAGATCACTACATGGTACTAGCCAAATCCCACTTACTTACAGTAATGAAGGACTTGTACCATTTCATAAAGGCTCGTAGAGCCTGTCGTGAATTCGTGTTTGCCGGTGCCACCGTGAAACACGAACCCCGGAGGCTGATTTCCTCCAACATCTGGGGAAAGCACCTGTTTCCTTCTGACCTTGTCAAGGAAATAACTGACAGAGCCGCCACGGAGAATAGGAACCTTCTCCACAAGTGGGGCATGTCCAGAAAAAGGAAACCCTCTCAGGACGATGGACCTCAGCCTAAGAGGAAACCACAAAAGCCAAAACCCCAGCAACGTCAGCAACGACGTCAGTTTCCGGGACCCGCTACCTCCCAAGTGGTTGCCCAACCACAGCAGACCTTTCAATTGGTCCCCCAACCGGTGTTGTCACAGTCACCGGTCTTCACCCCTGCCTTTGAGCAACCATCCACTACCTTTCATGCCAAAGGTAGAGGCTCGTCCAGGGGTGCAAGCAGAGACGCATCTCGTCACCCCTCCAGAGGTAGAGGAGGAAAGGGAGCTAGCGGCCGAGGCAACAAGTCCTCGGGACACCAGAAGCAATGAAGTGCTTCCGGTGGGAGGAAGACTCCGCCAATTCCAGGATCGTTGGACCTTCGATCCCTGGGCACACAGCATCATCAAGAACGGTCTAGGCTGGAGTTGGACGCAACCACCCCCAATCTTCCAGCGGTTCTTCCAACAATCGACCCCCATTCTGGAAGAATATGTTCTAGACCTCTTGAACAAGAAGGTGATAAGGAAGGTAAAGTCCACCAGGTTCCAAGGGAGACTGTTTTGCGTTCCCAAGAAGGACTCAGACAAACTCAGAGTCATTCTGGACTTATCCCCCCTCAACAAGTTCATAGAGAACAACAAATTCAAGATGCTGACGCTTCAACAAATAAGGACCCTTCTGCCACAAGGTTCCTACACGGTCTCTATAGACCTGGCGGATGCCTATTGGCACATTCCAATGAACCATCACGCTTCCTCCTACCTAGGATTTCGACTCCAAAGGAAAAGCTACGCCTTCCGGGCCATGCCATTCGGCCTCAATGTGGCCCCTCGGATCTTCACAAAGCTGGCGGATGCCATAGTACAACAGCTCCGCCTAAGAAACGTCCAGGTGATGGCCTACCTCGACGACTGGCTAGTCTGGGCTCCATCGCCCGAAGAGTGTGCAAAGTCTTGCAACGAAGTTACCCAGTACCTAGAACACCTGGGATTCAAGATCAACGAGAAGAAATCTCGCCTCTCTCCAGCTCAGAAGTTTCAGTGGTTGGGAATCCACTGGAATCTTCAGTCACACCGCCTTTCCATCCCCCAGAAGAAAAGGAAGGAAATAGCAGGGTCTGTCAAGCGACTACTGAAATCCAAACGCATTTCAAGACGACAGCAGGAACGAGTTCTAGGCTCTCTACAATTCGCCTCAGTGACAAACCCAGTGCTTCGCGCACAGCTAAAGGATGCCGCGGGAGTCTGGAGACGCTCGGCATCCATCGCTCGAAGAGACCTCAAGAGACGGCTTCCAAACAGACTTCGACGCCTCCTAAAGCCGTGGTCGGAAGCAAAGGCCCTGAAAAGGTCCATTCCTCTCCAACACCCTCCTCCATCACTCAACATCCACACGGATGCCTCACTGGAAGGCTGGGGAGGTCACTCCCACCTGAAACAAGCTCAAGGGACCTGGTCTCCACTATTCAAGACGTTCCACATAAACATCTTGGAGGCCATGGCGGTCCTTCTAACTCTGAAGAAGTTATCCCCGCCGCCCTCGATCCACATCCGTCTAACCCTAGACAACTCGGTGGTAGTTCGTTGTCTCAATCGCCAAGGCTCAAGATCGCCCCAGATAAATCAGGTGCTTCTCCCAATCTTCCGTCTGGCGGAGAAGAAGAAGTGGCACCTGTCTGCAGTTCACCTACAAGGATTCCGCAATGTGACAGCGGATGCTCTATCTCGGACAAACCCGATAGAGTCGGAATGGTCTCTAGACGCAAGATCATTCTCCTTCATCTCTCATCAAGTCCCAGAACTTCAGATAGATCTCTTTGCAACGAGCGACAACAATCAACTTCCTCTGTACGTAGCCCCGTACGAGGACCCCAAAGCAGAAGCGGTGGACGCCATGTCACTGGACTGGAACAGATGGTCCAAGATATACCTGTTCCCTCCCACCAACCTTCTG
>NC_090731.1:121651169-121656169 GCF_036898095.1 Palaemon carinicauda | reverse complement strand
TCCTGAGCAGCTTAAAAGGACAAAACTCCCCTCTTGAACCCATCCTTTTCAACCAATGAACCACTACCCTACACTAGCGAAATCCTACATTGCGAAACATCCCTTACCGGAAAGGAATAGACCACCCTAAATAGAGCAAGAATCAAGGTCGGGAAAATAGGTGATAGATTTCGGAAGTGGGGACATGTCACATATTCTCATTCTTCCTGTGGGGAATCGTCCCAAATAATGGACCACATCCTCCGCAGCTGCCCGGTGGGACCTGTATGTTTCGAGGTAGATCTACACTACGCAAATGACAGAGCCATCCTTTGGATACGCGAATGGTGCGATAACATATGGTGAGTGATTATCCAGAAAAAAACGGAAGATTTGATTGCTACGAGGTGGTGGATGAATTGTGTAAGAAAGAAAGATGGGAAAATATAAAAAGGAGGAATTATGAGGATTAGTGTAATTATTAAAATGAAGAGTCTTATTAGACGGAACACTTACCTCTTTTGTGTAGAATTTTCTCGAATAATCTTCGTCGAAATCTCAAACAAGAAGGAAATAAGATTACGGATCGCCGAATAAAAATAACAAAGAGAAATGGAAAGCAGGAGAGGAATAAAGAGTAGCACAAAAGTAACTGCAATTGCCCTCCGTCTCTCCCTACAAACATACGGAGAAAAAAAAGTTGTTGAATCAATTAGAAACAAAGATGAAATGAATTAGAAGATGAGGACAAATAATTTTTATGCGGAGTTTAGTACTTCATATGAGCGAAGTTTTTTAGTAAAAAAAAAAAAAAAAAAAAAAAAAAAAAAAAAAAAAAAAAAAACACTTGAGCACGTTAGTAAACTATTCATAATAATCTTTGTCAAGACAATTAAACATACAATACAATTAAGATAAAAAGTTTTTCGTTTGATTAACGAGAATAAGAATATAAGGGTAATTAACTGTTGCGTTCCTAGCCAGGATTAAAGAGGAGAAGAGAATGTAAAAGGATTTCAAGTCAAAATTGGGTAAAGTGAGCCATTTAAGAAGGATTAAACACGTAAAGATTAAGCCTTATTGTTGTGTATTTCTGGCATGAAATTTCAGTGGATGTAATCTACAAAGAAACCATTAAAATGTATTTGCCTTGGCAATGAACAGGTTCTAAAAGAAAGAAAAATATTTTCAAGATATCAAACGCTATACAAAATTACGAATTAGCATTTGCCCTTTTACGAATGTTAAGGCTTGAATCTCGGGATAGCAAAATGGAAAGAATGAAAAATATTCATCAAAAAGAAGGAAAATATTTGAAATATATATATATATATATATATATATATATATATATATATATATATATATATATATATATATATATATATATATATATCCATTTCTTTTAGAGATAATAGATTTCAATCTTAATTCATTTATCGAAGTAATTCTTCCATGTTAATCTTATCTTAATATTTATTATTAAAGCAATAAGCCTTCGGCCTCCTCGTGTTTGATAAAGATAATCATGCTGAAAATTATATATTGATATAAGAAATAAAACAACCTTCAAAAACAAGTCATGTTAATCAAAATGATTCGAACTAAAAGGGAAAAAATACATAATATTCAAAATTTCATCTTATGGACGTTATTTAAAACTCTGGCTCTTGAGTAAGAATCTTCCTCCTGAGAGTTATGATCTAGCGTAAGATAAACCAAGTGCCAATCGCCCGGCTGGTAACGATCTTCTTAATTCCACCAGCAGATTAACAGGCCACAACTTTCCTGCCAACCTTTCATATTCCAATAACAACGATTTGGTGAAAGAATTGATACAGAGATCATCATCATCATCATCATCATCATCATTTTCCTAATCATCCGTAACTAGTCCACTGCAGGACAAAGGCCTCGGACATGTCTTTCCACTCTCGTCTCTTTATGGTCTTTTTATGCCCGTTTATACTCGAAAATTTCCTCAGTTCATCAATCGGTCGTGAAAAGAAAGAGGAGGAATAAGAGAAGTAACATATGCATTTTTTCCATTTGAAATTCATAGGATAAGGTCCGCAATCATTTCAAAAGAAAGGATTACAAAGCGGAGAAAAAGTAGAAAAAAAAATTAATTAAAGAAGGCGAGAAAGAGGCGCACTTGGTTACTGGAATTACTCCTAAAAGTCTAAAAGAAGAATTTTTGAGAGAATTAAAAAAAAAAATTATATATATTGTGATTAAATAAAGCTTTTCATTGAAGGAACTTCAAGTCCTTCTTGAAATGTATAAACTGTCGCTATAAATCTAAACATATAAAGTAATTAAGATAAATTTGGCGTTAATTTATGAGAAAAAGAGATATTCAAATAATTTAATGTTTGGTTACCTGGCAAGATTAAAGCAGAGGAATAAATACAAATGGATTTCATGTCTAAAGTGGATGAAATAAGATATTTAGGAGGGATTAAAAACGTAAAAACTCAGTCTCAACGTTACATCTTTTTCGGCAAAAAAACACTATGGATGCAATCTAAGAAAAAAACCTAAAAATGTATTTGGCTTAGTACAAAATAGGTTCTAAATTAATAAAAAAATATTTTTAAGATAAAAAAGACCTGGGTTAGCGATATTTTTTACGTTAAATGTTAGTAAAAAAAAAAAAAAAAAAAAAAAAAAAAAAAAAAATCGCAATTTTATTATCATAAATCTAGTAATATTAGGTAAAAACATCTTTTGGGGTGATATCTTCATGATAATTTATCTTCATATATCTTTTCAAGCTAATTTAAGCCTCATTTTGGTAATAACGCAAAATATATATATATATATATATATATATATATATATATATATATATATATATATATATATATATATATATATATATATATATATATATATATATATATATATATATATATATATATATATATATATATATATATATATAAATGTTTGAGAAATGCTGTATAAACATTAACTAAAATAAGACACTTGAAGAAGTCCTGAGTACAAAATGAAAAAAATTCCTACGTGCAACAGCAATGAGCAACATTAGTAAGTAATATTCAAGGATCCTCTCTGCTACAGTGTGAAAGGTTTCTCAAAATAAACAGAGTATTAATATTAAGTCTGCAACTCCAAATGGTGGTATTTTATATCTTTGTTGTAATGAACATATGATTCTAAAATCACTGCCAGTCTCTTGGGAATACCATGTTTTACTTATATTTAATATATTTATTTTTTTCACTTTGGGTTAGTTCTTCTAAGAACTCTATTTTCCTTTCAGAGTTACTCGTGACTAAACCCTGTGCATTCATCACTATGATGGTTTGTGTTTCATCCCCATTATCTAATATTGGTAATAATATGGATTCTCCCATGCTTCCTTCCTGTTCTAATATGATGTTTTTTTTTTTTTTCATTTCCAAGAATTCTGCCATTAAAAAATCCAGCTTTTCTATCATATTTGCTCTTTCACCTTCATATATATTTTTGTGAGTATACCTGCAATTATCACCATATCTGCACCAACCCCTGGCATTATAGATGCATTCTTTGTAGTTGGGCTCTAATTGTGCATATTTGGGTTGAAAGGCATCATATCTTGGGGCCTTTTGTGCATAGCGCGATATATACTCGGCTTGTTTTTTTGTTTCTTTTTTTTTTGTTTTATTTTTGCTTTCATTTTTCTTTTCTGTTTGCTTTTGAGTTTCCTGACTTTTATTCATTGTTGCAGGATGCGTATTTCGACAATTTTTGTTGAATTTGCCTCCTTTTCCTTCTTTCAGGTTTTTGCTTATTTTTGGATGGAGGTCTCTGCATCCGTCTCCATATTCGCATATATATGCACATTTACCATATATTCCATAATTATGGCATATGTTTGGATGCTTGTAGTAGCATCTTTCGCCAAATCTGTAATTCCCTCTTTTCAGTAAATTACAGACTGTATCTTCCTTTTCTTTTTTTTTTCTTTTACTTTCTCTTCCCTAAAAGTATGTAGGTCCGGTAATAGTCTCTTGGGTCTATTATTTGTTTCCTTCTGATAATTTATTTCTTCGTAAGTATGTTGTTGAATGGCATCATATGTTGTATCAATGATTTCCTCTGCATCCTTACACATATCCTGTTCATTTTTCTCTTCTTCTTCAACTATTTGCAGATTCAGTCTCGACTTAATTATATTTTCTATCCAGAC
The DNA here is from genome assembly GCF_036898095.1 of Palaemon carinicauda. NCBI lineage: Eukaryota > Metazoa > Arthropoda > Malacostraca > Decapoda > Palaemonidae > Palaemon > Palaemon carinicauda. The sequence goes on along the minus strand of NC_090731.1, from coordinate 121,651,989 downwards.
TAAGCATGTTGAGCAGAATACCTTGGTGTCTTTATTATTTATTTTTTGTTGTACTTCAGCGCAAGTAGGGCGTGTTGGTACATGACATGCATCGCATTTCCTAATCAGTTGATGCGGATTAATAATGGAATACCACATCTTACATGCATTGCACCATTTTGGCATTCTTTTTCACTATGTATCAATCAGCATATTCACCATACTGGACTTCTTATTGTTCTTTGATGGAATGTGTTGATTGATGTAAACTTTCTTTATAAGCCTCTTTATCACCTGGATCTTCTTTGGAATTTCTTTTGTTATTTTGATGATGTTTTCCACAGACTTGCTCCATTTATTGGATCATATTGTTTCAATGTTTGCGAATATTTTTCCGTCACACTGGTTGGAGCTATTAGCGACCTCTGTTATCAGAAGGTCTATTTATTTTTGTGCCAACTCATAGAATTTACTCTAGCTGATTGCAGCAATGTCCCACCATGCCTTGCCTGTGTTATAGAGCGCCATCTTGCTCAGATTTTTCGTAATTCACAAGATAACTATCCTATGCCGACGTTTTATCCCACTTTTCTGACCTCCAACTAATCAACGACTATTCATGAAAACTTGTAGCTATATTACACTCGATAGCCTTTTGTTATCCACGTTAAATCAGCTTATTTCTCGGATCACACAAGTGGACTCACTCACGAGCACACAGTAACACAGAGAGAGAGAGAGAGAGAGAGAGAGAGAGAGAGAGAGAGAGAGAGAGAGATGAAAAAGGAATTAGATATCTAATCGAGAAAATGATACGAGGCCATGATGTGATGTCTCAATT
>NC_090731.1:121643669-121646169 GCF_036898095.1 Palaemon carinicauda | reverse complement strand
CGAGGCCCGAACCGGGCCGATCATCTAGGGCCGTGATAAATGGTTGGGGCAACTACCATTTGTCGAATTTTTTTACGAACTTGGGCACGCATTTTCTGATCATAACGTGTCTTCGATCATCCAAAAGTGTCTTTGAACATCGAAGAGCGTTTAGATCATCACAATCTAGAATACGATTATCAAAATGTGCGCACGAACTTCGGTGAAAAAAAAAAAAATAACCTCGGTTGCAACCTTCTGATGATTGTTGAACTGCTGCCGAAAACCGAATCGTTTCTTAAGACGATCGTGCAACTTCCCGAACATCGTTGAAGGTGGCGTGGCCTAATATCCCTAGCACACAACCGATTATCGTAAACCTTTACAATCATCGAAACATAATCGTAATACTGATCCAACAGTCGTAATACAGTCGTAGCGTGGTCCCAAATGATTCCAGATTTTCGGCCTGTGACTTCTATCTGGGCCCTCCAATCGTACATAATCGTGGAAAATTGGCAATTTTTTTACGATGGAACAAAAAAATCAGCATCGGGAGCAAAAAATTAGCATCCGGAGCCATAATCAGGAATGTGTGAAGCGAGCATTACTCTAGATAACTTCTGTCTCTGTAGCTAAACTGACCTTACAGAGGATGGGGAAGACTTTAGACTAGACGTTTTCCGGAGGAAATAGCTGCCATTGTCTTTTCCTCTCTTTACAAAAGTTCTCTCTTCGGCCTCCTTGTCGGGAACTGTGTGATATGATAATAGATGATAAAAGAAGATTCACCCTTTGGGTTGTGTTGCAACTTGAATAATGCTTTATATGAATTTATTTTAAATGGTTTTTTAGAATCAGAATAACAATGGTTACGTAGCAAGTGATTAAAAAAGAAAAAAAAAAACATGGATATGATAAATATCGAAAGCATCTTTCTCAGTTAAGGAAATATATATATATATATATATATATATATATATATATATATATATATATATATATATATATATATATATATATATATATATATATATATATATATATATATAATAATAATAATAATAATAATAATAATAATAATAATAATAATAATAATAATAATAATAATAATAATAATAATAAAGGGAGCAGCTAAAACAATGTTATGTGAAAGAAAAAGAATATATGTGCATTTTATTCTTTCTTTGTCTCCAAAAGATTTTCCCATACATTTTTATGCATTCAATATCAATCCGTTCAACTGGATTTTCTGTTATTTACTTTTTTTTTCTTGTTGAATGAGGCATTTCAAAGAATCTTAATTATTTTACTGCCTCTTTGTGATTTGAAGTACAAAATACCTCGAATTAAAGGTCTTCCAATTATATATGGAATAATTTCTGACCATTAACGGTAAAGAATGGGAATAGATGAGATTCTTCGAAGACTTTTGGCAAAGGATTTAAATAATGCTGGCTAAATAAGAGGAATGTTGAAGGGTGAGAAACAAAAATATGATGGAAATAACTAGCGCTACAATTTCAAATATTTCAAGTGTGTCTTGATCACCTGAAAACTTCTTGGAAAGTAATATCATATCTCAATAATAGTATATTGTGTTTATTTATATCTATAATACAGGGTAACATTTTATTAGCACTTATGGAAAGTATGCTGGTTAGGTTTTGAAAACATTCAGCTTTACTTTTGACGTTGTTTGGTGAAATTAATGGATATATCAACATTATGTTTCGTTGCAAGACTATGGATACACAGTTTCATGAAAAAAAAATTATAAGTTCTATTCAGATATTTCTATTCTCAAAATCGGAGAAAAGAGAATATCAAATACAAAGGTGCAATTAATATGAAACACGTCCATATGTCTTGAAACTAAGTATGATAATATATTTGTCATTTGTCTATATAACAAGTCAATCTAACTATGTATACTATCAGAAAAACTTGTCGTTGCAGAAAATAAATACGCATATATTAATGAGATTGGATCTTTCTTGTTTGGCAGAGGTCATGACATTCTCGTTTTCAGAAGAAAAAAAAATTGCAAAATTAATAATTATGATAATAGAAAAGAGAGAAACACAAGACGTGAAAATGATAGCTTGAAGATAGTCATTGATATAAAAAAAAAAAAAAAACTTACCTTGAAAACAAGTCATCTTACGGAGAATGATATTAACTAATTACAAGATGATAATTGATGCGTTAGAGAAGTAAAAATTGTCCACATCAAAATGTTTATCGCATGGCGATCATATAGGTGGCTCACTTCTGCATCCTTACACCTTAAAGTCTGCCAACGCAAGAGCCCGTGTCTTACTATATGCAAGGCAATCTAAAACAAACAAGACAACAATGAATCCTTACATCTGACGCTTGCAGTTAAGACTTATGATGGGTCATATGATAAACTAAGTGGAAAGTGTTCAGCTGGTAACAGGTATTCTTAATTCCATATACCGGGCCAGAACTCCTCCGGATAACAATCCCCATTCACCATTTAAGAAAATTGAGCATT
>NC_090731.1:121621169-121641169 GCF_036898095.1 Palaemon carinicauda | reverse complement strand
AAAAGGTGAAAAAGACAGAAATTGGTTGTTAAAAGTTTTCGAGGAATTAATCAAAATTACAGAGTAGGGAATGTTAAACATTCTAATGGTGATGTCAAAAGAAAAGCCAGGTATGACTGGAGGGAGTATTTAGACAGGAAATCATATGACACTGACAAAGCTATGAATTCAAGTTATGGCTCTGGTGTAAAAATTGCTCAGAGAATTCGTAATGAAGTCTCTACTGGGAAAAAGAAGTAGAAGAATATACCCATCAAAAAGAGAGATGGACCTGTTATATCAACAAATGAGGAAGAAAGGCAACTTTGATTGGAACACTATATTATGGTTATGAAAAAGATATATGAAGTTAATAATCTGAATGATATACCTGAAGCTGATGAAGACCTTGAATTGCTCATGAATGAATTCAGTGTGTTTGAAGTGAAAGCTATCACTAAACAAACTTAAGAGGTGGAAATCCCTTATTTACGATGAAATAACTGCTGATATGATACAGGAAATGAATGAAGTGACCACCAGAAACATACTCGATTATTTTGTAGAATTTGCAATGAAGAAGCCAAACCTGATGAATGGGAATTAAGAGTATTGGTGAAAATGGCTATAAAACAAGACCTTACTGACTGCAATAATTAGGCAACGGAGGCAACACACTTACGTCAGTTGTCATGTAAATACATACAGTAGTATGTTTATGCTAAAGAGACTGGAGAGAAAGATTAATGAAAAGCTGAGAGATGAACTAGAAAGATTTCTAAAAGGTAAATTTCATTAAGCCTGTTCCAGGGCATTTCAGGTGCAAAGTTAATGTTAATGGAGTCCTATTAAATAAATGTTTAGTGATCAGTTGAATATTTCAAAGTAGTGTGTTTTCACCTATGATGTTTTTCCTCCTCATCGATTTTTAATGCGTAGAAGAGGTGGGGAAGGATTAAACTGGACTGATGATAGGAAATTGGCTATATATATATATATATATATATATATATATATATATATATATATATATATATATATATATATATATATATATATATATATATATATATATATATATATATATATATATATATATATATATACATTTTTAATGCGTAGAAGAGGTGAAGCAGGATTGGCCTGGATTGACGATAGAAATTGGCTATATATATATATATATATATATATATATATATATATATATATATATATATATATATATATATATATATATATATATATATATGTTTTTTCAAAAAGGCCCATAAAAGAAACACAGGAAATATGAATAAATCACACTATATTTCGGTCAATAAACATCGACCCTCTTCAGGATGTGAAGTAAAAGTAAAGAATACAGTGGAGAGTGACGGTTTATATATGAAAGCAAAAGGGTGTGTTCAATTGTTCTATAGTTGTTATAATTGCTGGAAGGATTAGCCAAATTTAATTACATCCAGGTGCGTGTTCTTATTGTTGAGCCCCTTGGAGGAAGTCTTGACCTCTGATGCATGTCTGGTGGTCGGTCTCCGTGGATTATCTTCTTAATGATAGGGTTGAGAAGAGTATTGTCCACTGTGTCAGCTTTCCATTGGCCCTCAGATAGGTTTATTGTGTTTGATTGATTTATGATGGCTGATTCCAGGATTTTCCTTCTGTACGGACAGGTACTCTTAAAAAGCAAAGAACCCCTTTGTTTTTTCATATCCAAAGACCATAGGAAGCGCCCTTATTAATGTTTATCAAAATAAAAGAGAAATAGAAGCCGGCGTTTACAAAATACCATGTAGGGACTGTGAAAAAGTGTACGTTGGGCAAACTGGCCGTTCGCTATCTCAAAGATTATCCGAACACAAAAGATCTGTTAGATATGGGTATGAAAACTCGGGGATTTTCATTCACCTTAGGGATTTAGGGCACCAGATTAACTGGAGTGAGTCGTCTTTGCTTTTTAAGAGTACCTGTCCGTACAGAAGGAAAATCCTGGAATCAGCCATCATAAATCAATCAAACACAATAAACCTATCTGAGGGCCAATGGAAAGCTGACACAGTGGACAATACTCTTCTCAACCCTATCATTAAGAAGATAATCCACGGAGACCGACCACCAGACATGCATCAGAGGTCAAGACTTCCTCCAAGCGGCTCAACAATAAGAACACGCACCTGGATGTAATTAAATTTGGCTAATCCTTCCAGCAATTATAACAACTATAGAACAATTGAACACACCCTTTTGCTTTCATATATAAACCGTCACTCTCCACTGTATTCTTTACTTTTACTTCACATCCTGAAGAGGGTCGATGTTTATTGACCGAAATATAGTGTGATTTATTCATATTTCCTGTGTTTCTTTTATGGGCCTTTTTGAAAAAACATGTTAAACTGTTCGATTACAGTTATAAATAAGACATATATATATATATATATATATATATATATATATATATATATATATATATATATATATGCATATATATATATATATATATATATATATATATATATATATATATATGTATGCATATATATATATATATATATATATATATATATAGATAGATAGATAGATAGATAGATAGATAGATAGATATAGATATATAGGCATATATATACATAAATGTATATGTATAAATATATACTCGTATATATATATATATATATATATATATATATATATATATATATATATATATATATATATATATATATATATATATATATATATATATATATATATATACATATATATATATATATATATATATATATATATATATATATATATATATAAATATATATATATATATATTTATATATATATATATATTTATATATATCTGTGTATATATATATATATATATATATATATATATATATATATATATACTCTGACTTTAAAAAAACATCTTAAAGAACAAGTTGTCTCTATAAAGATGACATAAACTATACAAAAAAAAATAATACTATGGAAATAACTGAGAAGAATATTTTCACCACAAACTTTCCATCTTATGTCGATCATATAGGAAATTGAGCACCTGTGTGCCGAGAGCTCAGTTGGTTTCAGCCTTCATTGATTCCAACAACAGCTTAAAAGCACAGAACTTCCTTCGGGCAACCATCCCTTCCAACCAATGAAGCACTACCTGACCCTAACGGAAACCTACCTTGTGTAGCATCCCTCAACAGAAAGGGATGGACCACCTTAAATAGAGCAAGATTCAAGGTCGGGAAAACAGGATATACACTTCTGATGTGGGCATATGTCACCAATTCTGATTGTCCCTGAGGTTAATCGTCCCGAATCATGGACCACATCGTCCACTGCTGCCCACTGGGACCTGCATGTTCTGATGTAGATCTACAGGAATCAAATGACAGAGCCATCATTTGGATACGCGAATGGTGCAATAATATATGGTGATGATAACTCATAAAATAGAGGGCTCAAAGAATTGTCTTTGAAAAATGGGTGGGGTAGATAGAGAGGAAGAATAAAGAGGATTAGTGTAATTAGTAAAATGAGGAGAATCTTATAAGACGGAACACTTACCTCTTTTGTGTAGAATTCCCTGGTATAATCTTGGTCAACCTTTCAAAAAAAAAATAATAATAATAAGATGACGCATCGCCGAATTAAAAGAGCAAAGAGAAAAGGAAAGCAGGAGCAGAATAAAGAGTTGCACAGAGGTAACTGGAATTGCCCTCCGTCTCTCCATACAAACATCCGGAGAAAAAAAAAGGAAAAGATGAATCAATTATAAACAAAGATAAAATGAATTAGAAGATGAGGACAAATAATTTTTATGAGAAGTTTATTACTTCATTTGAACGAATTTTTTTAGTGAAAAAAAAAAAAAAAACTTTGGCAGGCTCCTAAATTATTCATAATAAACTTTGTCAAGAGAATTAAACAAATAATTCATTTAAGATAAGAAGTTTTTCGTTTGATTAATGAGAAAAAATATAAGGGTAATTAACTGTTGTGTTCCCAGCCAAGATTAAAGTGGAGAGGAGAAAGCAAAAGGATTTCAAGTCCAAATTGGATAAAGTGAGCCATTTAGGAAGGATTAAAAACGTAAGGATTAAGCCTTACTGTTGTGTGTTTTCTGGCATGAAAATCCAGTGGATATAATCTACAAAGAAACGATTAAAATGTATTTGCCTTAGTAATGAACAGGTTCTAAACGAAAGAAAAATATTTTCAAGATATCAAACGCTAAACTAAATTTGAGAATTTGCAGTTACCCTTTTACAAATGTTAAGGCATGAATGTCATTGTAGTAAAAAAGAAAGAATGAAAAATATTTATTAAAAAGAAAGAACATATTGGAAATAAATATATTTATCCATTTCTTTTAGAGATAATAGATTTCAATCTTAATTTTGTCGTCGTTGGTTTAACAAAATCCTGAAGAAAATATTCATTTATCGAAGGAATTCGTCCGTGTTAATCTCATCTTCATATTTATTACTAAAAAAAAAAAAAGCCTTCGGCCTCCTCGTGTTTAATAAAGAAGTTCATGCTTAAGATTATATATTGCTATAAGAAATAAAACGACCTTCAAAAAGAAGTCATGTTAATCAGAATGATACGAACTAAAAGAGAAAATCATTAGGAAGATATTGATTGGCAATAAAATCATTATAGAGGAAAAATACATTATCTTTAAAATTTCATCTCTTAGACGTCATATAAGACTCTTGCTCCTGAGTTCTTACTCTTAAGAGTTATGATCTGGCGTAAGATAAACCAAGAATCAATCGCCCGGCTGGTAACGGTCTTCCTAATTCCACCAGCAGATTAACAGGCCACAACTTTCCCGGCAACCTTTCATATTCCAATAACTACGATTTGGTGAAAGAATCAATACAGAGAGAATCAGCATCATCAGCTGTAACTAGTCCACTACAGAACAAAGGCCTCAAATATGTCTTTACACTCACGTCTGTTCATGGTCTTTCTATTCCTGTTTATGCTCGCAAATTTTCTCAGTACATCAATCCTTTGTAAAAGGAAGGAAGAGAAATAAGAGAAGGAACATATGCTTTTTTCTGGTAGAACTTCATAGGTTAATGTTCACCAACATCCTATAAAAAAGATTAGACAGCAGAGAAAAAATTAAAAAAAAAATTAAAATAAAGATGACGAGAAATAGAGTTGCACTTGGTTACTGGAATTGCTCTTAAAAGTCCAGACGAAGAATTATTATGAGATTTAGAAAAAAAATTGAAACAAAAGATTTTCTTCAAATAAAATTCAAGTCTTTCTTGAAATGCAGAAAATTCTACTATGAAAAAATTATACAAATGAAGCAATTAAGATAAGAAATTCTCCGTTAATTTATGAGGAAATAGATATTCCGATAATTTACTATTTGATTCCATGGTAGGATTAAAGCAGAGGAATGAAACCCAATGGATTTCAAGTCTAAAGTGGATGAAGTGAGAGGTTTAGGAGGAATGAAGTCCATAAAAGTCAGGCTTAACTTTACATTTTTTTCGGTAGAAAAACATAATAGATGTAATCTACGAAGGAACCATAAAAATATTTTTGGCTTAGTATCAAATAGGTTCCAAATGAATATGAAATATTGAACATTTTTAATTTCGATTTTTCTATTATAGATCTTACAATGTCAAGGAAAGAATGCCTGTCGGGGAGATATCTTCTTGATAATTTATCTTTATATTTCTTTCCAAATTAGTTCAGGAATTATTTGAGTAATAACACGAAGAAAATTATTTCTAGAAATGCTGTATAAACATTGACTAAAATAAGACGTGAAGAATTTTTGAGTACAAAATGAAAAACTATTCCTAGATGCAACAGTAATGAGCAACATTAGCAAGTAGGATTCAAGGATCCTCTGAGCTACAGTGTGAAACGTTTCTCAAAATAAACAGAGGAATAATACCAAGTCTTCGACTGCAAGTGGTGGTATTTTACATCTTATATTAGAATGAATAAACGATTCTGAAATATCAAACTACATACAAGATAATAATGAAGTGCTCCTAACTTTTTTTTTTTTTCAAGTATATCTTAGAGGGCCTACAATTATACCATAATACTTTCTTTCTCTTTAGAAATCAATGTGCACTTTTGCCCGTAAGGTAGAAAAATAACTTCTTTTACTAAACTTTGAAAAATGAAAGAAAAAAAAACCCTGACCACCTGAAAACAAGGAAAGGTTGAACTTCTTAACTTCATAGACTAGTTCGGTGTTGAGAAACAGACTTCTTATCATAAAAAAAGGCTTGAGAATCTATGATGAGTTTCTCAAATTTCAAACTATATAAACTTGGAGACTATAAAAATGTAAAATTGATTAGGTAAAAAGTTCCTGCACGTTTCAACATGCCTGTCATAGGAGATCAGAAATATAGTCGCTGTTAAAAATAAATCTATTTCATGTTTTTTGTTTTTCTTTTTTTTTCGCTGTGAGAACTTGTTGTGTTATTTCTAATTCTAATTAGCCCTAAAGTGCACCTGAAGGATTGAAAGTCTCGGCAAGACTTAGTATTTAAATCATTGTCAATTGTTCCCCTTGAAGACTTCCATCACGAAAGTGACAAGCAAAATATTGATGTAAAAATATTGCCGTAAAATATTTTATCATCCAGGAACACCTCAAATATCCAATATTCAGAAAAGTTGGTGATTGTTACTTGTTTTACAATTATATATCTGCAGTATACATTTATCTTGTAACTCTGGGGTCTTAAGAATTGTTTTATTATTATTATTATTATTATTATTATTATTATTATTATTATTATTATTATTATTGGCCAGGGCACCAGCCACACGTTGAGATACTACTACTAGAGAGTTATGGGGTCCTTTGACCAGACAATACTTCAATGGATCCTTCTCTCTGGTTACGGTTCACTTTTCTTTTGCCTACATATACACCGAATAGTCTGGCCCAGGGGTGGGGAACCCTTTTTTGGATGAAGGCCATCTTACAATTCCTCAATGCCCTTTAAGGCCGCATAGAATTTTGTAAGTTATTTTATCCTCCAAGTAATTTATTAGTAATTTAAAGAAAGAGTGACAGGTTTATAAAAAATTGAAGCATTACAATCTCAAATATTTGAATTAAGTACTTTTATACAAGTAATCAGTAAATGCATTATATTTAAAACTAAATTTAAAGATATTTCATTCGAGTTTTGGTAGTTTTCAAACTACCGGAAGTAAATTAATAATATCGAAAGCATGTCATTTTCAAATTACTTTAGTTAAGCAAGTACGATCTTTACATTGAAGTGATAAATAAAATAATATTAATCTTTTGGAAAAGATAGCTTATAAATATGAACAACATAACCTTTCCAAATATTTATATAGGCAAGTAGGTGCTTTTTAAACAATCACATCTCATGAGAATGCATCATCCCAGTAAAAAAAAATGTATCTGTTTAGACACACTTAGCTGTTTTTATGGAAAAAAAATTAATTATTTGCTTTCCTAAAATGTTCAATAAATCCCTATTTTTTAGCCATCATAGCTGGAACACCATCAGTGCATAACCTATTATAATAAGGAAGTAAAATCTAGTCCTCCTTTGTGACATTGCTTATTGAAGTTTTTAAAATGTCTGTTCCTCTTATCCTTGCGTTAAGGTTACCTAAAGGAAGCTATTTTTCGTACAATCCTCATCAGTGAAAGTACAAATAAAATATTTTTATGCCAAGAATTTGGAACCTGTTGACTCATCTAAACCTAACATAGATCACAGTGAGGAGATAGACAAAACAGGAACACTCTCGTCCACCATACGTTAAATCACTCACTTACTGCAACTAGCAGTTTTTCCTTGTCAGCTACAACAGCTGTTGCAGCTGACAAGGAAAAACTGCTAGTTGTGTTAAATTAGTATTCATTGAATTCAGGGAAAAATTGCTTCCATTCTCGGGGAGGTACATTACTGTACACAACTTTCCTATTGTCTGTGTGTACATATTTGTATGTGTGTACATACAGTAGAATGATTTCAAACAAACAATATTCAGTGTCGAAGCAGAAATATACTACACATACTGTACATATGTCAAAGGTCGTAGAAGGCCGCACTTGATGGTCCTGAAGGCCACATGCGGCCTTAAGGCCGCAGGTTACTACTCTGGCCTATTCTATACAGATTCTCCTCTATCCACATACACTAGACCATACTGAGGTTACCAAACATTTGTTCTTCACCCAGGGGGTTAACTTCTGCACTGTAATTATTCAGTGGTACTTTCCTCTTGGTAATGGTAGAAGAGACTCTTTAGCTATGGTAAACAGCTATTCTAGGAGAAGGACACTCCAAAATCAAACCATTGTTCTCTAGTCTTGAGTAGTGCCATAGCCTTTGTACCATGGTCTTGCACTGTCTCGAGTTAGAGTTATATTGCTTGAGCATATACTCACGCACACTATTCTATCTAATTTCTCTTCTTGCTTTGTTAATGTTTTATAGTTTATATAGGAAATATTTATTTTAATGTTGTTACTGTTCTTAAAATGTTTTATTTTTCCTTGTTTCTTTTCTTCAATAGGCTATTTTCCCTGTTGGTGACCCTGGGCTTATAGCATTTTATTTCTCCAACTAGAGGTGTAGCTTAGCAAATAATAATAATAATAATAATAATAATAATAATAACAAGTGAGCAAGTCCTGAACGCGGACATGGTCCTCGTAGAGGACATACCTCCGCCAAGGTGACCTAGAGCGCCATATGTCCTAGAATCATGAATTGATGTGACTTCGACCTTCACATGACCTTGACCTTCACGTGACCTTCAAGTGACCTTGACCTTCACGTGACCTTGACCTTCACATGACCTTGGCTTCAAGTGACCTTGATCTTCAAATGTACTTGACCTTCACGTGACCTTGACCTTCAGGTGACCTTGACCTTCACGTGACCTTGACCTTCACGTGACCTTGACCTTCAAGTGACCTGCTTGACTTTTGACCTTCAAGTGATCTTTGTTCATTTGCCACTGATACTTAATATGACATTGATATAATGCACCAATATGACCTTGACCTTTGACCTTTATAAATTTGAACATCACCCATGGGTTGCGCCTGGACTAGGACTTCCCTGTTGGCTTATGCAAAAGTCAGTGCTTTATTTCTGTCTCTTGATATGGCCACTTATGTCATAGTGACACCAGTGACCCCTGTGACCTTGACCTTGGGGTGACCTTGACCAAAATTTAATCAGTTCTTCCATACACATTGGGGAACTACTTGGCCAAGTTTGAAGTGATTCCGTGTAGAAATGTGGCCTCTACGTTGTCCACAGACAGACAGACAAACAGAGAAACAAACAAACAAACAAACAAACAAACAAACAAACCGAACCGAAAACATACCCTCCTGGCGGAGGTAATAATAATAATAATAATAATAATAATAATAATAATAATAATAATAATAATAATAATAATAATAATAATAATAGCTAAGCTAAAACCTTAACTAGAAAAGAAGGATGCTATAACACCAAGAACTCCAACAGGAAAAAAAAGCCCAATAACGAAAGGAAATACTGAAATAAATAGACTTCAAGAGAAGTAATGGACAATATGAAATATTCTAAGAACAGGAACAACATTAAAATAAATCTTTCATATATAAAGTATAAGAAATTTAGAAAAAAAGAGGAAAAGAAAGAAGATAGAGTAGTGTGCCAGAGTGTACCTTCAAGCAGAGGCTATGACCTAATCTAAGATTAGAGAATAATTATTTGATTCAGGAATGTCCTCCTCGTAGAAGAGCGGCTTGCCATAACTGAAGAATCTCTTTTAATCTTACTATGATTAAAGTAGCCACTGAACAATTTACCTTAAGCAAAGAAGAATTGTTTGGTAATATAATTGTTGTCAGATGTATGAGGACAGAATAGGCAAGACAATTCGGTTGTTGTGTATGTGTAGGAAAAATAAAAAAATGAACCGTAACCAGAGAGAGGGATCCAATATAGTAATGTCTGGCCAGTCAAAGGATCCAATAACTCTCAAGCGATAGTATCTCAACAGGTGGTTGGTGCACTAGCCATCTACTACTTACAGACTAAAGCTATTGGTATGCATAACGGGAGTTATGAGAAGCAAGTTATTCATCACTAATATGCACCACCGTCTTTGTTCCTCTAGAAACAGTATCATGTTCAAAATAAATTACATTTTGAAGACAAAGGAGATTAAAGAAGGTCCTCAATTATATAACTAATGTTTACGGACATAATCAAGTATTAATAAGTATTGAGGCAACTATGAACTCACTTATATTAACATGTATTCCACGGATGTTACCCGAGTTGAAAAAAACAATGCTGTTTTCTCAAACTTGGCTTGAATTACTCCTAACACTCCTGTTACTATTAAAAACAAATCCATCATATTTACAAGCAAATGTTACAATAACAATAACCTGAAAATATCAATGTGATCAAATACATTAAAATATGAGGATAAATCATAAACAAGAAGAACGTTTTGTGAAACAAGTTGGCCATTTTGTGGAACAGATGCATTTTTGCAAGGGAAAGTACCCTCTAGGGCAGCCACTTACACAGAAAGAGTATTATGAAGATGGAGAAAAATAATAGAAAATTTTAACTTCTTTACAAACTAATCTGACTCTTTTCCTCTCTTCTCGAGAGCCATCATACAAATTGAAGAACAAATCTTAGGGAAAGAAAACTGACGGAAAATTTAACGATCGCTTAAAAGGAATATAGCCCTAAATTCTTGAGCTGGAGATTGTATATATAAGAACATAATGGTTAATTAAGTAAAAGGATGCACTACAATAGCTGTCATTGGCGAAGGACTTCGAAAAAAGATAGTGTAAGTTAGTCTATATAAGATTGGAAAGCAGAGATATACCATTTTAGATGCAAATAACAGTAAATATTTGCAATAGTATAATTAGCTAAATATGAATTTTTTTCTCAGAGAGAGAGAGAGAGAGAGAGAGAGAGAGAGAGAGAGAGAGAGAGAGAGAGAGAGAGAGAGAGAGAGAGAGAGAGAGAGAGGGAAGGAATTTAATATCTTTTCTAGAAATTGAGACTAGGCCATGATGTGGAGATGTTTCACGACCCCCATCCCCTCCATTGTCAATCATTATTTCAATCCAATTACAATGACTGATTACTTCTTACTGGGTATCCTTTCTGTGACCTTTAACGTTAGAAGATTAAAGGCCTTATGGTGTAATCTAGTTTTGGTGATGAATATAAGGAAAATAGGATACAAGTTAACAAGCTTAGTCTTTGGTAAATATTGTTGAACAATGGAAGTTTGTCGTGTTTTGTCTTTCTTTTCATAGACACGTTCATTTGGAAGTTCAGTCTATTTGTCTCTTTGAAATCTACATTGCAGGGCTAAAAATTATAATAACTGGAGCTTTATCTATGACACTTTTCTCCTTATGTGAGAAGACTGATGAGCTTGTCGACCAAATACTCTAGTTTTATCTCTCAACCTCCATGATCTATCTCTTCTTCACATTACAGTGGTTCACATATATAACAAATAATGAATACCTTTAATGAATACCAGATTTTATATGAATGAAACATTGATTAGTCTAGCTCAATTCAGATATTGAAAATTTATCATAATCCTATCTTTGATTTCTAGATATTTGGCACTAAATAATATGTAATTCCATCTGAAATTGCCGTAATTTAACTAATCTTGTATACGCCAAGGTCATTAAGTATTTTTCAAAATTCATATTAGAAATAGAATTGCAATAGAAACCTTTTACAAAAGAATAATTCAAAGGGTATTAAACTTAAGTCTTAAAATGAAGATCTTCGTAAATATTTGCAGAAATTGCTTTATTGATACTTGAATCGTATCGCCAGTGCTAGCCTTGAATTCCATTATTAACAAATAGAATTTTATCATCGATGTTTTAGGTCATGTGGATGATCATATTACGGCAAAACGTAAAATTTATTGACGGACTATAAATTAAGCAGCATGGGCTGCAGTCATGTATGCATTCTTCTTCTTCTTCTTCTTCTTCTTCTTCTTCTTCTTCTTCTTCTTCTTCTTCTTCTTCTTCTTCTTCTTCTTCTTCTTCTTATTATTATTATTATTATTATTATTATTATTATTATTATTATTATTATTATTATTATTATATATTAATAATATTATAATGGTTGCTGATGTTAACTAATTGATACCATTAATGGGTCTTGAAGTTCCGGGTGTTTTGCTATCATTTCTTTTTTCACGGTCCTTTAAATGTACTCGAAAAGGTCGACTCATCAGAGAGCGAGAATACGTTCCATCTGCGCATGACGTCACGCTACGAGCAGTTTCCCTTAACAACACTGACTCTGACAGGTATACGTAGTAACACGATGTAAGGTTATCTTTCATAAAATACTTCTTAAGGTATAAATATTTTTATTTTGCTGTACTTAAAGTACAGATTTTCCTTATGGTAGGACATACACCAAAGTTTCATAATGATATTGCAATTTTCAGAGATGGTGACCGAGGTTTGACCTTACTAGAGGTAGACTTACTTCACCTCTGTCACGTTTATTAACTTCCAGCAGCCATGCCTTTAGTTGGTCCTGTATTTGGAAGCCATAGTAATACCAAAAAGATCATTAATATGGGTATTCGATATTGTAGTTTCCCAAAAGAAGAAAAAACAAAGAAGAAAGGGTACATGCTTGCAAACGCGCAGACGATGTGAAGTAGAAGCATGCTCTAATTTCCTTAGTCCATTCTAAAGATGAGGATTATGCTGATCACGTTGAAAACTTACTTTTCAAATAAAAATAATAGCTGACCTTGCATTAATGTGTAATGAAAAGTCATTGGTACTTATAATGTAATACTTATTGGTTATTCATTTATGTATTATTATTATTATTATTATTATTATTATTATTATTATTATTATTATTATTATTATTATTATTATTATTATTATTAACCAAGCTACAGTCTTAATAGTGAATGCTAGATGTTAAAAGCCAAAGTAAGCCTCCAACATTGAAAGGAACCCAGTGAAATCTTTCATTTCAAATAACATTTCCTGTGCTGTCCTCTTGAGCCTCGCTTTATGGCTTGTGCACATTTATCCTCTTCCTTTACAGAAACACTACTACCTGAAAAGACATTGTTGCATTTCAGATTTAATGAAATAACAACAATCCCAATAATTAAAGAACAAAGAACTGAATAGTTCTTATATATTTATTTTATACTTAAGGGGGCACTAAACCGAAAAAAAACTGAATTTTTTTTTTTTTTAGAAAACTCAATATTTCCAATGTTTTAACATTCAAAAATAGTATGGAAAATATATTTGAGCGCTTATAATAGGTTGTAGATGCACCTCGGTAATAAAGATTTTTTTTTTTCTACCATTACTGGGGATGCCATTTTTTTAGTAGAACCACTAATTCACCAAAGTCCGCTATACAATAACTAATTACAGCCAGGGAAATTAGTAACATCTCGATTTCCTTGAAGAACGGTTGCTGTAGTTTCACTGAAATGATCTTTTATTTATTGTTATATACGCTTTCTTTGGTCATTTTTTGTTTCTTTTTGTCATAAACTGTGCAGTGCTAAAATTTAACTATGGAATCCGGCAAGTTCAGACAGACACAGGGAAGTTCTGCAAGGAAGCAAGAAAAGTTACGGATAAAAGTGATAAAAAAAAATTGTGATGTTAAAAGAAAATAATGCAATAAAGAAGAGGCAAAAACAAGGAATATTAGGAAATTCTAGGAAAAAGAACGTACTATTCTTGAAAAGGAAGAGACCTACGGTCCCGGAATGGCACCACCATAGTACCATTTGTTTTCTTTGAGGAGTGCCTTTGAGTAAAGGGAAGGCACCTACGACTGGATAAAAAAAAAGACTCTCCAATAATTTGATGCTTTGAGGACATCTCAGCATTGAAGCAATTTGCCGACAAAGGTATAAAAAGGAAATAAAGAAGAAAATTCCTGTGGTGCCTAGATGTGACCTAATGGTAAGTTTCAGCACATAATTAGTTAATATTTTTCACGATGATTGATTAATAGCCCACATTATCCTTATATGTTGAAGAATTTTATGCTTGGAAATTAAAACTTTCAATAAAGAAATTAGTACGTTACAAGTATTTCCTAACTTTAAACGTCCATAGCGAAAAACTAGTTTGTCGTACTTCAATTATTCATAAAAGAATTAGGTTTTTCACACGTTTACTTGAAACTTCTCATGGATTTTTATATTATTCGTAGGTTTATACATATATAGATTTTTCTTGTCTTTTTTCTCCCAAACTGAGAGTTGACCATGTCATTTGGAATCAAATAAAAAACTCAAAGATTTCCGTGACATCATATCTCATTAAATTTGGGAAATGAAAAAAAAAAAATAATGATATTTTTATTATGTTTACGTACATCCATGACAAATTTCATGTCTCTAGCACCAATAATAAACCCAGTATAAAATTTTCAGAACCATTTTTTACTTAATGTATATCACGCCTACACAATATTTGGAAGCATATTTAACATAATCCACGAAAGTTTCAAAATATCAATTACTTTTTTACCGACTTTTTTCCTACTTTTGGGTTTGGTGCCCTCTTAAAGATAACGGTCGTGAACTTTAATTTGATAGTCTAATACAATTTACTTTTTGTAATCTAGGTGTCATAGACGGTAAACTCATATATGAAAATAGTGTCGGCGGGAAGAAATGTATCATGCAGGTTTTTGGCAAATTACTCATCTTGTAACTTACCCCTAGGTATAAAGAGGGTTGGCACAACCTATTCCTTCAGTGTAGGTTGAATTTTGGGGTTTTCAATTCCCAGGAGTTGGTATATCATGTAATCAGCATAGTCCTTTGCATTAAAATGGACTGAACAAATTAGAGCATGCATCCTGTTAACATCGTCTACGTGTTTGCAAGCATGCACCATTTCTTCGTTTTTTCCTCTTTTGGGAAACTAAAATGTTGAATAACTATATTAATGGTCTTTTTGCTCTTATGGCATCCAAATGCAGCACTAGCGGAATGCATAGCTGCTGAAAGTTAATAAACATGACAGATCGAGTAAGCTTACCTCTAGTCAAGTCGAACCTCAGCCACCTTCTCCGAAAGTTGGTGTCACTAAATCTCGCCCTCAAGCGCGTTGGTCACTGATGAGCCGACCTCTCTGAGTAAATTTAATGGTCCTTAATTATCACTAGCCAAACTCTAACACTAATTAGAAAAACATAATACTGCAAGTAACCCATTACGGAAAAAGAACTAATACAAAAATACTTTGGAAAAGAGAAGTGAAAAGAAAAATAAATAAATAAAATAATATCAGTAAAACAAATAAAGGAAACTGAAAAATGTGTCTGATGAGAGCCTGCTACCCAAAACGGCCATTTGCACTAAGTTTGAATGTCTAAAGTTCCATCGATTGAACTGCGTGATTCGAGATATCATGCCATAATACGATTACAGTTGAAGCAAACTTCTGTAGGATTGCGTGGTTCTAACCCGGTGTGAAGTAGAAATGACAAGACTTTGAACCATCTGTATTCTAAGCACTATCTAGTATACCATGGGTTCTCAACCTTTTTGGCCCATGCACCCCTTTCACCATTTGCAATTATGTAATCCCCCCCCCCCCGCTTCCCGTCTTTTCCAAATTTGCCTGTCTCAAAAAGTGCACTGTATATAATATGCAAATACTACTAAAAATCCTTTTATTTTCTATTTCTCAAAAGGTATTATATATTGAAAGCTTTACATGGATTATTTTTATAATGGAATATTACAAATTATATGCAAATTGAAAATATCGATGGATATATAAAACTTGAATGAAAGTAAAATAGTTTTTTTAAATTTATAAGAACTATTTAACAGGCCAAACTGAAGCTGATGCAACAAACAAAAAGTTCGATAGGGTAACAAGATATTATAAATCTGTAATCATATTTATTCAGAAGATTACATTTCATCGATTGACGAAACCTATGATTGTTTTTTCTTAGCCAATTCTGGGATACGCGGATGAGTGCTTGAAAGAGCACAACGCAGGTCATTTTCTACCTCTAGTCTACTGCACTGCTTCGTTTTAATTTGTAACAAAGATGTGGATACAAACGGAAGCAATACACGGATAGCCATTTCTGCCTTGGTAGTTAGTTCCAGAGGAGAACAAAAGAAAACTCCTCTTTAAATGAACCTGAGTGAACATACCTTGCAAACACCATCCACTGGGAACATGATGCCACATCAGTTGATTCATCAAGCTGAATTGAAAACAACCTAAATGCTGAAGACTTTATCTCCTGCACAACTTGATCCTTGATATTAGCTTCTCAGTTATTTATAGTCCAGGAGTTCCCAACCTTGGAATTGCCAAGTAATTTTCTTGGGACCTACTTAATTCCCTAGCCATCTGTCTCTTCTTCAGTACCTTTTACAATCCTAGGATTAAGTTGGGTGGTCACTTGTATATTACTGTCTAGTCCATTTTTCCTGGGCCAACACATGATATAATGCACTCCCACGTGACAGGCCAGTTACGCCAAAGCCTATAATTGCTCTCCTCACCCATAAACTTACTTCGGTCACAATTCACCCCCTGAAAGCCCAAAATTCACCCCTGGGGGTGAATTTCACCCCCATTGAGAACCTCTGTAGTATACAGTATAACTGAGGATGAGTAGATGCAGACACACACGCGTACACACACACATACACACATATACGCATATATATATATATATATATATATATATATATATATATATATATATATATATATATATATATATATATATATATATGTATATATGTGTGTGTTTGTGTGTGTGGTGGAATGAACTCAATGGAAAATAACTGTGTGAGATCAAATAAGAATGAGTTGGGCGTTTCAGGTGTTTGAGATGAGAGACTTATTTGAAAGGTTAAGAAGCAAAGTTTATTCTGAATCCAATGTAGATACAATGTATTTAGACCTATAAGATATTTTTGATAGAATAAATCAAGATGTAAAGTAATGACTTATGGTTATACGGTATCGAATATAATATGTTGAAAGTTGTCAAAAAGTATTTGCTGTATGTCAGGAGAGTGAACATGAGAGTAACTCACTTGTTTTAGATGGTTACTGAGGCAAGAGTTTGTTACGCTTCTCTAGCTGTTCTTTCTAATATTATGGAGGAATTGATGCAAAATGTTACAGAAAGAACACTGGATATATTATATAGTTCTGCGCCGTTTAATAGGAAATTCAGTAATGAATAATAAAGTGTAAAATGGTTGATATTTCTAGATGATAAAGTACTGAATGAAGATGATGTAGATACTGCAAAAACTACTAAAAGTATTTGGTAATATTTACTAAAAATAAAAAGTTAAAAGTAAATGAAATAGGGTGGTATGCGGATGCACCAGTTATGTATTAACTGAAAAGCGGAGCATCGGTATGACCCGTTTCAGTTGAAAACGACAGAAAAATTCAAAAACAATGTTGCAAGAACTTATAGGCATAAACAGGTTATCAATGCGAGGGGAGAGCGATAACGACAGTATACAAAAAAGAAAACAAAAACAGAAATACCGTTACAGTGTACGAGCCTGTTTGATACGCGTGCGGTACAGTAAACGCAAGGATAGTTCAAAACAAGCGGTATAGACCAATGAATACAAACTTGGATTATAAAAGCAGGAGAATAATTGATTCGTATAGACATTGGGGAATGGCAGAGTAATAGTTAGCTACGTCATTTATTAGGGGAAGCCTGAAATATGACACGTTTTTTGCAGTAGGACACGATGGGAAGGTACTGTACATGTGAGTTCTTAAGCCAAATTTTCTTTACAAAAGTAAAGCAGATATGTTGAATATAAGTAAAAGAAATTTTATTGACATTGTTAATATTAGATGTTTGTATGAAATAACTGAATTATTTAAGATAAAGGTTTTGGAATGCTCTGATCGATGAAGAAGAAAGGAAAACCCAAATTTTGAGGAAAAAATCTTATTTAAAGATGCTAGGAAGGAGTAAGAAAAGGACGCATAGAAACTGCTAGATATATAATGTAAATTATTTAATGGAGAGCAAATATCTCAATTTCCAAGAAGTCGAAATCCTCCATACGCTCATCTATAAGGAAGACTTCATCCTATGTATGAAGATATCGCCAGGTCAAAGTGGACCGAGCCAACAGATTTTGACTCATTGAGCAGTGCATTATGGGACAACTGATTTCTTCTAGTCGATGAATCTTTGAGCCATTTACTTCGCTTTTTTCCTGATTTACAAATTGTCTCCACAAGATAAGTGTCGCAGCAACTCCTAATATAAAGCTAATAAAAGTAGCTTTTTATAGTCGGCGTCATGTCAGCCCTTGAAGAAATTTTGGTTGAAACTGAATTAAGTTACTTTGTTGGATCAGATTACCTGAATAGTGTGTTGGTAAATTCGATATTGTACAGAGCTGAAGTAAGTCTAGATTGAAGCTATCAATCGTTGCGTGAAGGAGCATAATCGGGCTCTTAAGAATTAATGCAAGAAAAAAGATGGTTACATGTGCGAGAAGTTTGACGCGTATTAGAGAGCCTTTTGCGTGGGTGTTTGAAGCTTGTAATGTGTTGTAGTTGTCGGACAGAGGCTTCATTCCTAATGCAGCCGTTGAATTCTGGATGTGTTTGTAATTCCAGCGTTGTTTTTCCCAGATCTATACTTATGTATGTATGTGTGTATGTATGTATGTAATGTATGTATGTATGTATGTATGTATGTATGTATGTATGTATGTATTCGCAAATATTGATTGATAAATAGATGTACAGTTACAAATTTGCATTAAAAAATGGCAAATGCCTGGCAATATTTATTCCAGGATTTTTACCGTTTTAATAACAGATATACTGTATTGACGTAAACGAGTGATATTACGGTCACCAACCCGTAAATTATAATAAAGTAAGTTGAAAATTACTTTCGCCTGTATTTTCCTTTTACGAGGAATTTCCGATTAAAATGACGACATTTTTAAGAGCATAGATATAGGAATATTTATATTTAACGCAGTATACTTGGTAATCTTTTCCTTTAAATAAGAATCCCTATTTACTCTAGATAACTTGTGCTTTGAAATTACCTTTAAGGGAAAAAAATATCGTTGAGTCTCTGTAGCTAAACAGACCTCATAGGGGATAGGGAACACTTTAGACAAGACATATCCCAGAGGAAATAGCTGCAATTGTTTGTTCCTCTCTTCACGAAAGTTTGCTGTCCGGCCTAATTTTCGGGTATCGTATGATATGATAATAGATGATATAGGAATACTCGCCCTTGTTATGGGTAGCAGTGTGGCTTAAATAATGCGTTGTAGGAATTTATTTTAAACGGATATTTAGTATCAGAATAACAATGGTTATGTAGGTAGTGATAAAAAAAAATAAACATGGATATGAAGAATATCGAAAATATCTTTCTCACTTAAGAGTGTTTTATATATATATATATATATATATATATATATATATATATATATATATATATATATATATATATATATATATATGTGTGTGTGTGTGTGTGTGTGTGTGTATGTGTGTGTGTGTATTAATATATATATATATATATATATATATATATATATATATATATATATATATATATATATATATATATATATATATATATATATATATGCATACGTATATATGTATTTATAATTATATAAATATATATCACATATATGCACACACACACACACACACACACACATATATATATATATATATATATATATATATATATATATATATATATATATATATATATATATATATGCATACGTATATTTGTATTTATAATTATATAAATATATATCACATATATACACACACACACACACACATATATATATATATATATATATATATATATATATATATATATATATATATATATATATATATATATATATATATATATATA
>NC_090731.1:121601169-121616169 GCF_036898095.1 Palaemon carinicauda | reverse complement strand
TTGTTTAATAGATGAGATCCCTTAAAAAGATATGCAAATTGTGACTGGTGACTTTAATACTAATGTTGTAAGCAATATTCAAGATAGAGAGAATGTTATAGGTGTTGATGGTTTTTGCAAAGCTACAAATGAAAATGCAGCACACTTCATAATTTTCTTCTCAACAAACAATCTTGACATTAGAGGTACTCTTTTTCACCAAAAGGACATCCACAATTACACATGGAATTCTCCATGTGGCAATTGCAAAAATCAGATAGATCACATTACCATTAACAAAAAGAGAACGAGGACTCTGAGAAATGTAAGAAGCTATAGAGGTGCAGATATTGGTAGTGATCACCAGCTCCTTATTACCACGCTGATATTAAACTGAAAACACCTAAGGCAAATATACAAAGAATACCTATATTTGATGCAGCTAGGCTTCTAGAAGATAAGCACAGACAAACATTTGCAATTGAATGTAGAAATTGATTGGCATTCTTAGAAACTTTTAGAGATGAAGAGCAGACAATAATTGAAGAATGATGTGATACTAGTATTGAAGTTTTGGGACATGTAATAAGAAGGAGAAAGTTATGGAAATCAAATGATACGTGAAATGCTATAATAAGGAGAAAGTTTTCGAAGAAGTAATGCAAATTACAAAGTAAAGTATGCTAAATATTCCAGTGTTGACATTGAGGTCAAAAGAAAAGCCAGGAATGACTGCAGTGATTATTTAAGACAGGAAAGCAGATGATGCTAACAAAGCTATGAATTCAGGGAGTGGATATGGTGCAAGAATTAGCCATAGAATTGTTAATGAAATCTTTACGGGGGCAAAAAGGAAGAAGCTTATACCCATCAAAAAGAGGGATGGATCTGTTATAACAACCGGAGATGAAGAAAGGCAACGTTTGTCATGAATAGGAGATATGACGGGAATAGTTTGAATGAAGCTGATGAAGACCTTAATGTACCCATGGATGAATTTATTCTGTTTGAAATCGAAGATTTCATTAAAAAACTCAGGAGATGGAATAACCGTTGATATGATACTAGCTGGATATGAAGTGACCCCAGAATACATACAAGATTATTTTCTAGAATATAGCGTGAAGAGGCAAAGCCTGATGAATGGGAATTGGGAGTCTTGGTGAAAATCCCTTAAAAATTAGTCCAATCTGATTGCAGTAATTAGGCTATAAAAGCATCACATTTATTTGAGTTTTATATATAGTATGCTTTTTCTTAAGAGAATGGCGAGAAAAATTTATGAAAAGTTTAGAGATGAACAAGCAGGATTTAGAAAAGGTAGAAGTTGTACTTACCAAATTTTAATTTTGAGACATGTCATACAATAATGCTTAGAATATAAAAATCCACTTCTGATGGTATTTGTAAGCTGAAAAAATCCTTATATGGTGTGCACAGGACAATTTTGTTGAGATATTATGGGATATTATGGAATTCCTCTTGAATATGTAAATTTGATTAAGTCTGTTCATGAGCATAGCAAATGCAAAGTTATTGTTAGTGGAGTTATATCAAATGAATGTCTAGTGAACAGGGGAGTACTCTTAAAGAATGTGTTGTCACCTATGTTGTTTATCCTCCTCATTGATTTTGTAATGCGTAGAACAGTTCGATATGGTGGAGAAGGATTGGACTGGATTGATAATAGAAAATTAGCTGACCAAGAGTATGCTGATGAAGCTGTCCTTATTAAAAGAACATCCCAAGACTTGCAATGCTTGCTTACCGTAATGTATGAAATATCAAAAGAGGTTGGGGTTCAAGATCAATAGAAGAAAGAGAGAAATTATGAGAACGGAATATGCAGAGGAACAATGGAAGATGAAATATTATTGGAAGAAAAAGGATTAATGAGGTAGAATCATTTAAATATTTAGGAACTATGGTCTCTACTATAGGGTCTTTAAAGTTGGAATTTAATGAAATATATAAAAGCAAATCAGACAATGCGTAGGTTAAGTAAAATTTGGAAATCAAATAGCCCGGAATTACATATAAAAATTGGGCTAGAGATCAGTTTAGTGAGATCGGTGTTACTGTATGGATATGAGTGGTGGTATGAAATGAAACAATGCCCAACAGATTTTGTAGATTTGAGAACGATGCCCCTCAGAAGGATATTTAGAGTTAAATGGCAGGACAGGGATAGAAATGATAATATAAGAGAGATTACTAGAGTACTATATATAGACGAGATCGTGGGGAGGGGTATATGGATATGGTATGGGTATTCTCTTCGCACTCCCCAAGAGAGATTAGCTCACCAAAACTTTAACTTGGGTCCACAAGCTATTTGAGTAGTCAGAAGACCATGGCCTAAGTGGCTGAGGACTCTGAAACGGGATGTCAGATATGATGAATGGAGAAGTATTGAATTGAAAGCTCAATATAGAGACGACTGGCGAAATCTAATCGAGGCCCTTTGCCTCGATTGGCGTAGGAGTAGATGACATATATATATATATATATATATATATATATATATATATATATATATATATATATATATATATATATATATATATATATATATATATATATATATATATATATATATATATATATATATATATATATATATGCGTGAAATCAAAGAGAAACGTGTTGCTGAGATGCAAAAGAACCCTAGGGAAAATAAAAATATGAAATATATGACTAAGTCCTGAGTAGTTTCGTGATACTTCTTGGGAGACTGATTTATTGAACGAGGTTTCTTTACATATTATAGGTACAGTAAACGTACGGACATGCATATAGAGACTTATATAACAAAGACGTCCCCATACCAGCTACCTGCGCTGTTATCAGGTGTTTCCTGTGCGGAGATCAAACCTCATAAAACACCTGCCTGAAAGGGTCATTTCTGGTGACCGGTAAATTCTCGTTTTGACTTTCAATACAATATCTTTATATTGATAATGGTAGCCTTATCCATATAAATATATAAGTAATTATATGTCTTTATAAAATATATCTATATAGATAAAACTTTATACATAGACATATACATGCATATACACATACAGGTATACATATTCAGACACACACATAGACTTACATATATATGTTTTTACACATGATTAACAATATATAGACCTAAACTACCATTCACTGATGGGTGAAGTTATTTCATATAGTATACATAAGTACTTTGGCACTATATATTGTTATGTTATATATAAGTAGTGTTATACAGTATACGTAATATTAAACTTATGGTAATAAGGTTATATGTGCATAACTATATAAGTATCACGAAACTAGTCAGGACTTAGTCTCATATGTCATATTTTCATTTCACCTCTGGTACGTTTGTATACACACACACACACACACACACAAACACATATATATATATATATATATATATATATATATATATATATATATATATATATATATATATATATATATATATATATATATATATATATATATATATATATATATATATATATATATATATATATATATATATATATATATTTATATATATATATATATATATATATTTGGGTGAGATAGCCATGTCATCCTGATGGAAGTTCCTTAAAGTAGCTTCCTAAGGGCTATATGTACTACAGTGATATTCCCAGGAAATTTTACCTTTAGGTATCCAGAATTCTAACTCCTGGCGCGAATATCCTTAAATTTTCTCTCAAGGATATCGCATGATATCAGGGACGTATTCTTGACACGCCTCATAGCAATCTGCACCTCTAATAGCGTTTACGCTTCGAGGTGTGGCAAAATAAAAGGGAGCCGTATCAAGGCTACTCCGTTCTCGTACTACTATTGAGTATGATAATAGCGCCATTCCCACGATGGCGGCCATTCCTTATTTTTAGCGATTTCGTTCTGTGGTATTCCCTGCTGATCTAACTTCTCTATCGTTTTTAAGGATTATAATTATGCTTTCCCCATCTTCTTCAGCCTCTGGAAAGTTGAGTATCGGGTCTTTACTATGAGTATAATCTAGCTCCTGTTTCACAATGTAATTAGAGTAATATTTTTTGCTTAAGAGCTAGGCCAGTTACTGGAGGCGCCATGGGCGCCGTCATTCGTTAGTCATGTGTTATTTAGATAGCAGAACGAGTTCCAGTTTAAATAGCTTTATTTAATTATTTTAATTATTTAGCTATTTAGGCAATTTTTCTCGTAAAGATTTGAAAATGTGCATAATTTTACTTTCTCTGTCGATCGTATAGTTAGAGTTTCGGTGATTTAGGTAACCGAGATCTCGTCTAGCTTAGGTGTTCTAACCTAGGCGTTTTACTATACGTTCAGAGTTCCCCCGGCTACCCTCGTGTATTGTTTTCAATTCAGCTGAGAATGATACCTCCTAGAATTATATGAAACATTTCACGTCTCTTCGGAGATTTAAGGGTAATCTCTTTCCCTCTGAGTGTAGCTTCAGGCTACAACCCTAATAGCCCTGCCTTGAATTTTATTCAGACATGACTGACCTAGGGTTTTCCTGCCTCTTCCCTTAAACTGCTCGTTGTGGTATACCAGCAGGTTTTGGGATTTAGTCAGAATCTCAGAGTATTTAGTCTTATGCCGGCGACCTGCAGGCAGGGCGAATGGGTTTTAGAATACCATCGTTCCCCTGCCGGCTAGGCTGCTGGAAATGGAGGTTAGTCCTCCTTAGCCGCACTTGAAGTAGTGGTAGGATACCATCTTCTCCTTGCGTCTATAAGACTAGTCCTGCGCCGCAGTCCTCTAGGCTGAAGAGTGATCTTCTTTTGCCTAGGATGATGTGGCACTAGAACTCTGTTTCTCCCGTGTTGAGAGGAGTCGGCAATACCGCTATCCCCTTGACTGTGTTGGCAATCTCTAGGATGGAGAACTGAGACTCTCCTATCACCTAAGATTCTGCCGATACTGAAACAGAGTTTCTTTTAACAGGTAGTGGGACTGAAAATTTTGCCAGTTCCTTTCACACTTTATTCAATACCCTGTTCCCTACCCCTCTGTCCACTTTTCATGGCCGAGCCATTGTCTTTCTTGGGCCGGCATCTTGCAACCTTACCATTGCCGGTAGGTTGCCGGAGCAGCCCAGACTCCCTCTCTAGCCCTGACATTGGCTGACGGCAATGCATACTGCCGGCAACCACATCATCTGCCGGCAGCCATGGTCCCTACCATTAGCCGATGACTGTTGGCAGCCAAGATGGCCGCCGACATCTGGCGGCTACCGGCAGTTGGCGCTGCGGCAACTGGTGGCCATGATGGCTGAGAGTGGGAAGTCCCTTGCTATCCCCAAGGTTCCTCAGTTCTCCCTTGGACTGTTATTCAAGAGTTCTGTTGCCGGATTACCACCGGCCAGACCAGTACAGATAAGTGCTGACTTAGATGGCAACATGCCGACTGTACTGATACTGCCGGAGGCTAGCCTACCGGCAGTGTATTGGCGGTACCTTATCGACAATAGTACTATAGCTGGATGGAAGCTTGAATGGCACATTCTCCCCTTCCATTGGAACCTTCTATTCGGAAGAAAGGCAGTAAAATGAGACTTTTACATCCTTAATTACTGTATACATACACAGTAAAGGATTAGCCTTTCCTCCATGCTATCTCTCTCTTTAGCTAGCATACTAGATATGCCGGCAGGATCTAGTTATGCCGGCGACATGCCGGCTGAACTACAGTATATGTTATACAAGTAGCCAGTATATCTACAGTATGGAATATACTGCAGATAGAAAACTACTATATATTTTTTACTAGTAGTTATTTCCAATATATCTTCGATATCCAACACAGACATTTGCTGATTAGAAATCATATTCAGATTACCTTTCAATATTAAATAACTTCAAGGCAGAAGTGATAAACTCCTAACCCTTAAAGGGTAGAGCCTTTATCCTTGAGTCTCCCTGATCAGGAAACTCTATATTTTAATATTGTAAGGAAGGCTACAGCAAATAGGCTGAGTGGGATATACAAATATATGTCTTTAATTTCCCTAGTCCAACTGGCTTCATGCTAGATGGACCGTACTGTCATATGCTACTATGAAGACAGCATAATGACTAGACTACAGTACATGATGTAGCCTACAGTAGCCAGTAGATTGCAGTATAGACTTACTGCAAATAGAAAACTACAGTACCATTATACAGTAGTAATTTCTAACATACCTTGGGTACCCTTGTACGAGCGTTCCGCTAGTACCGCTCATATATTGAATGAATAGTTTTCTTCAATATTCTGGTTGAGAATCTGTCATCTTGACCCTACAGTATTAACATTATTTTGGGACAGTGAATTGGTACTTCTCTACCCCTAGGGGTAAGAGCCTTTCTACTGGGAGTTACTAAGTGAGGAACCCCCATATAGTTAATACTGAGGGGAGGTAACAGCATTTGCTTGCTGGGGTACACAAGTATGGATCTCCTACTATCCCTTTATAGCTTACTATCCTAAGCTATTCTGTTGTAGATGACCTTGGCATGTTGATTATCAGGGAGATAATCCTTTGTATACTCATTTGGTTTTCCTTTCTTTACAGGAGGAACACCAGATACCTTGTGCTGCAGTCCTCTGCAAGGCCAAGAGTAAGTATTTTTTTGGTCATAATATTTGCAGGTTTCATGCCCCCTGAAATATTATTTCCGGATCCCTACATTATTGGAACCCACAGGTTTGCAATATATGTCGGACATTAATGTCTGAAGATTTTTAAAATCCCAAGTCTACGGAGACTAGGGATACAGCTCAATACAAGTTACGCAACTGGGTGAGAGGCTTCCAAAAAATCTATCTGGGACCCTTCCTACTTACTGATAGGATGCATAAGCTACTATATCCGATAGCAAGCAAGGAAATAGTAGTGCCTCAGGAGCCAACTACATCCCCTGACGGCCAGAAAACCTTTCGGATTGAGGGCAAGAAGTGCCCCAAAGTAGAAGAGAAAAATGTTGTGTCGGAATTTCCTCCGCCTATGCCGGCTATAGAGCCATCGATGTCGACATCTTCGTCTTCTACTCCTCTATTAGATAAAATGGTACAATTATGTATCCAACTGAAGAATCAGATAGAGGGCTTTCGTAAACAAAACAAAAAGCAGGAAGAAAAACACAAGATAGAGCCTCGCAAAGCTTCTCTTGTCGCTTCCCAGGGGTCAGTTAAACGACCCATGGATCAAGCCCTACCAACATGCTCCAAAACCAATCCCTGGAGGTTTGTGGAGCGGATGCCGATTTTAAATGGCAATCTCTACATCTCAGAGAAAATGGGTGCTGTTCCTTTGGACAAAATTCAATTTTTGCCAAGCTTCGATGCCTTCCCTAATTGTTAGGTTCGACTGAAGTACGAACCAAATTCAAGGAAAGGAACAGAACCAAAGGAGGTCATGATTCTCGACCATGATAAGGCACAGACTATCCTCTCAGGTAATCTGAAAAAGGCGGGTTATTCAGAGTCGAAGGTATTCTCACTGAATAATAGACACCCTTCCTTTTTTGCTCCTTCTTCATTCTCATTCCCCTTTACGGGAAGGCATTTATATCTGTTGCCAAAGCGGTGGAGGCGGGTAAGCCATGTCCCATACTCGAAGAGTGCAAGCCTCTGTCACCAGCTTTTCCTGGACAGGAAAAGGATTGGAAAGAAGTCCATTTGACATTTTCAGTAGGAAAATTAGACTCGGATGTTGCAAGCCAACAATTTAATGTATGTCTCCCTAAATTATCTTACATAATGAACAAGAGACAAAGGAGAGACTTGCAACCTCCCTTTCTCTACAAAACTACATAGAATTGTGTTCAACCTACGAAAATACCCCACACATGCTCATAGTCATAGCCAAAATGCATATGGCTACCTTAGTGAAGGACCTTTACGCCTTTATGAAAGCTAGGAGAGCATGTGAAGAGTTTGTGTTTGCTGCTGCAACAGTGAAACACGAAACGAGGAAGCTGATATCTTCCAACATCTGGGGTAAAGACCTCTTCCCACACGAGGTAATTAAGAAAATAATAAAAAACGGCCGCATGGAGAACATAAGTCTTCTCCAAAAATGGGGCATCCTTTCTAAGAGAAAATCTTCTATGGTTGTGGGTCCCCAACCTAAAAAGAAGATCAAAAATGCTGGAAATATCCGGGCTGCTCAACAATATCCCACCATTCCAGTGACCACAATGCTACAGGCAGATGGTCAAAAGTCTAAACCTACTGACTATTCAAATCATGAAGACGCTTCTGCTAGGAGGAACATTCCTTTAGGATCGCAGGACCTTCGATCGTCCAAAGCCTATTCATGATGAGCCCTTAATGGAAAACAGAAATGTCCCCAACATCATTTCCTTACCTTCTCCTACAATTCAAAATTCTCCTGGAGGAGTATACCTGAGAGCTATAGAGCATACAGGTGGTAAGAAAACTATAGCCCATCAAGTTCCAGGGAAGGCTGTTTTGTGTTCACGAGAAGGACTCAAGAAATCTCCGAGTCATTCTGAACTTGTCGCCACTCAACAAGTTCGTAGAAAACAGCGAGTTCTGAATATTAATCGTTCCGAACATATGGACCTTGTCCCAAGTAGGGGTGTTTGTAGTCTTGTCAGACCTGAAAGGTGTCCTGTGGAACCTTCCAGTCAACCATCCCCCTTCCTCCTATCTAGAATTCAAGTTACAGATAGTAACATTCATCCTAGGAAAGATACGTGTCGGACTCACAGTCCTAAGTATCTTCATAGGATTGGCAAACTTATTCATGTCAAAGTCAAGCCTAGAAATGGTTCAGGCATTTATATACCTGAACGAGAGGCTGGGATGGGCAGCACCCAAAGTGGCTGGCCAATGTGCATTCAAGAAAATGACCCGGTTCCCGGGACTTCACTTTATGTCCTGTAAAGTGTCTTAAGGTCTATCTTTGTAGAACTTCAGACTTCAGGGGAGGACAGCTCTTTAAAGGAGAAACTTCTGGATCAAAATTATCCCTGAAACAACTAAGGGCGAAGCTCACCTACTTTATTCGTAGAGCGGATCCGGACAGTACTTCCGCAGGTCATGATCCGAGAAAGATTACTTCATCACTGAACTTCTTTTAGTATATGGACTTTGAGCGTCGTCGTTCATACACTGGATGGAAATCATGCAGAGTGTTTTACAAACACTATGCAAAACAAGTGCATGAACTGAAACACTTCGTTGTGGCGGTAGGTAGTGTATTAAAACCTGCCCCCTAATCACTGTGGTAAACAGTTAATAGCTTGGGATCTCACATGTCCTCGCACATGTACTGGGTGAGAATCATCCAGAGTGTTCTATAAACACTACGCTAAGCAAGTCCATGATCTGAAGCAGTATGTGGTGACATCGGGTAGAATGCTTAAACTGCCGTCTAATTCTACGATGAACAGCTAATTGACTGGAACTGTCAATTAAAGGGAGGAGCGGTCACTCTTCTTAGGTGTGACCTCTCTTGATTAAGTGTTACCATGGTGACACTAGCTCTGTTCAAAATTCCAGGTCTGGAATTATACAGATAGCACTAGTGCCGGTGTACGTAGTACATAGTGCAGATAGAAGTAACCAGTAGCTATCTCACCCAAAAATAGATTTTTTATATACTTTAGAAAAAATCTTATTAAAGAAAAGTCTTTAGGAGGTTTATATGAGCTATGAAATAAAATCACTACTAAAAAAATAACTGAGGCGAATATTTTCGTCCCAAAGTATCTATCTCACGTCAATCCTATGGGCAATCTAGCCTAAGTGCCAAGAGCTTGGTAGGTTTCGACCTACTTTAATATCACCAACAGCTTAAAAGGACAGAACTCTCCTCGCGAACCCATCCCTTTCAACAAATGAACACCTACCCTACCCTAGCGAAAACCTACATTGCGAAACATCCCTTAACAGAAAGGAATGGACCACCCTAAATAGAGCAAGAATTAATGTCGAGAAAATATGAGAGAGATTTCGGAAGTGGGGACATGTCACCTAATCTGATTGTCCCTGTGGTGAATCGTCCTAAATAATGGACCACATTTTCCGCTGTTGTTCCCTGGGACCTGTATGATCTGATGTAGATCTACAGGACGCAAATGACAGAGCCATCCTTTGGATACGCGAATGGTGTGATAACATATCGTGATGATGATCCAGAAAAAATGGAAGATTCTATTGCCATGAGATCGTGGATGAATTGTGTAAGAAAGAAAGATAGGACTATATAAAGAGGAGGAATCATGAGGATTAGTGTAATTAGTAAAATGAAGACTGTTATAAGACGGAACACTTACCTCTTCTGTGTAGAATTCCCTCAAATAATCTTCCTCGACATCATAAACAAGAAGAAAATAAGATTACACATCGCCGAATAAAAATAACAAAGAGAAAAGGCAAGCAGGAGAAGAATAAAGAGTAGCACAGAAGTAACTGCAATTGCCCTCGTCTCTCCCTACTAATATCCGAAGAAAAAAAAAAGTTGAATCAATTAGAAATGAAGATATAATGAATTAAAAGATGAGGACAAATAATTTTTATGCGGAGTTTAGTACTTCGTATGAGCGAAGTTTTTTAGTAAAAAAAAAAAAAAAAAAAAAAAAAAAAAAAAAAAAAAAAAAAAAAGACTTTGGCAGTTTTCTAAACTATACATAACAAACTTTGTCAAGAAAATTAAACAATGCAATTAAGATAAGAAGTTTTTCGTTTCATTAACGAGAATAAAAATATGAGGGTAATTAACTGTTGCGTTCCCAGCCAGGATTAAAGAGGAGAAGAGAAAGCAAAAGGATTTCAAGTCCAAATTGGATAAAGTGAGCCATTTATGAAGGATTAAACACGTAAAGATTAAATCTTATTGTTATGTGTTTTCTGGCGTGAAATTTTAGTGGATGTAATCTACAAAGAAACCATTGAAATGTATTTGCCTTAGCAATGAACAGGTTCTAAACGAAAGAAAAATATTTCCAAGATATGAAACGCTAAACTAAATTTACGAATTATCAGTTGCCCTTTTACAAATGTTAAGGCTTGAATGTCAGTATAGCAAAAAGGAAAGAATGAAAACTATTTATTATGTACCAACCGTGTATCACACGATCGTACATATTTCATTTTGTTGTATATATTATGCTTGTATCTTCGCTCTTCCCTCACACTAAAAAGAATCTCAATAAACATGCCTGTTTCTCTCACCGGCAACGGTGTCAGTTTTGAACATGAAATTTCCTGTTGCATTAAGCTTTTGTATATAAAGGACAGTGTTCTATAATAAACTCACTCAGTTGCTTTCATCCTGACTTTGAGTCACAATCTTCTCTCGGCTCGTCACAATTAAAACGAAGGAAAATATTTGAAATATAGATATTCATCCATTTCTTTTAGAGATAATAGATTTCAATCTTAATTTTGTCATCGTTGGATTAACAATATCGTGAAGAAAATATTAATTCATCGAAGTAATTCGTCCATGTTAATCTTATCTTCATATTTATTACTAAAAAAAAACAAGCCTCAGGCATCCTCGTGTTTAATAAAGAAAATCATGCTTTAGGATTATATATTGATATAATAAATAAAACAACCTTCAAAAAGAAGTCGTGTAAATCAAAA
Source organism: Palaemon carinicauda (assembly GCF_036898095.1). NCBI lineage: Eukaryota > Metazoa > Arthropoda > Malacostraca > Decapoda > Palaemonidae > Palaemon > Palaemon carinicauda. Next base: position 121,604,583 of record NC_090731.1, on the reverse strand, counting down.
TGATACGAACTAAAAGAGAAAATCATTAAGAAGATATTGATTGGCAATAAAATCATTATAGTGGAAACATTCCTCATCTTTAAAATTTCATCTCTTGGACATCATAATTATAAGACTCTGGCTCCTGAGTTCTTACTCTTAAGAGTTATGATCTGGCGTGAGATAAACCAAGTGTCAATCCCCGGCTGGTAACGGTCTTTCTAATTCCACCAGCAGATTACCAGGCCGCAACTTTCCTGGCAACCTTTCATATTCCAATAACCATGATTTAGTGAAAAATCGATAAAGAGAGAAGCAGCATCATCAGCTGTAACTAATCTACTGCAGGACAAAGGCCGTAGACATGTCTTTCCACTCCCGTCTCTTTGTGGTCTTTCTATTTCTGTTTATGCTCGCAAATTTTCTCATTTCATCAATCCGTTGTGAAAGGAAGAAGGAGGAATAAGAAAAGGAACATACACTTTTTTTTCGATAGAGCTTCATGGGATATTGTCCGCCATCATCCAAAAAATAATGGATTACACAGCGGAGAAAATGTAAAAAAAAAAAAAAAAAAAAAAAAAAAAAAAAAAAAAAAAAAAAGGGAAGAAAGAAAGAATCGCCCTTGGTTACTGGAATTGCTCCTGAAATCTAGAAGAAAATTTTTTGAGAGAGTTAGAAAAAAAATTCTTATAATGGTGATTGAATAAAACTTTTCATTGAAGGAACTAAAAGTCCATCTTGAAATGCATAAAGTGTTACTATGAAATCTAATCAAATAATGCAATCAAGTCAAGAAATTCAGCGTCAACTTATGAGAAAAAGAGATATTTGGATGATTTACTGTATGATTCTCTCGCAGGATTAAAGCAGAGGAATGAAAACAAATGGGTTTCAAGTCTAAAGTGGATGAAGTGAGACATTTAAGAGGGATTAAAAACGTAAAAACTCAGACTTAACGTTACATCTTTTTCGGCAGAAAAACACAATGAATGTTATCTACGTAGGATACATAAAAATGTATTTAGCTTAGCATTAAAAAGGGTTCCAAACTAAAATGAAATGTTTTTGGAATAAAAGCAGTCCTGGGTTAGCGATACGTTTGTACGTTAAATGTCATTAAACTAAAAAAAAAAAAAAAGGATTTCCAATTGCGATTTTACTATCATAGATCTAGCAATATTAGGGTAATACATCTGTCGGGTTGATATCTTCATGATAATATTTGACAGAAATTGTGGAGTTCATCTTCATATTTCTTTCAAATTAGTTCGGCTTCATTTGAGAAATAACGAGAAAAAATTTAATTGTTTGAGAAATGCTGTATAAACATTGACTAAAATAAGACACGGGAAGAAGTTCTGTGAGTGCAAAAGGAAAAATAAATTCCTGCATGCAACAGTAATTAGCAACATTAGCAAGTAAGATTCAAGGATGCTCTGTGCTACAGTGTGAAACGTTTCTCAAAATAAACAGAGGAGTAATACTAAGTCTGCAATTGCAAATGGTGGTATTTTACATCTTTTATTACAATGAACACAGGATTCTGAAATATCAATGAGGTGCTCCTGATGACTTTTTTTTATTTAAAATATATCTTAAAGAGATTAAAACTATACCATAGTATTTTCTTTAATTTTTGGAAAAAAAAATAAATACAATATGCACGTTGGACCGTAAGGTAGAAAAATAACTTTTCTTTTACTAAGCTTTGCAAAAAAAAAAAAAAAAAAAGAAAGAAAAAAAAACCTGACCACCTGATGACAGGGAAAGGGTGAACTTCTTAACTTCATAGACTAATTCGGTGTTGAAAAACAGACTTCTTATCATAAAAGAAGCTTGAGAATCTATGATGAGTTTCTCAGATTTCAAACTAAACAATCTTGGAGACTCTATGAAAATAAACACTTGGTTAGGTTAAAAGTCACTGCACGTTTCAACATGCCTGTCATAGGAGGTCAGAAATATAGTCGTTATGACTAATAATCTTCTATTTATTTTTTTTTCTTTTGCTGTAAGAACTTGCTGTGTTATGTCTTATCTTTAAAACTTTACATTTCCCGCTAATTAGGCATAAAGCGCCCCTGGACGAAAAAAAATATCGGCAAGATTTGGTATTAAAAAAAAGCATCGTCTATGGTGTCCTTGAAGACTTCCATCACGATAGTGACTACCAAAATATTGACGTAAAAATATTGCCTTAAAATATTATATCGTCCAGGAACACCTCAAATCTCCTCTGTTCGGGAAAGTTGGTGATAGTTGTTCGTTTTAAAATCATACATCTGCATTATATATTAATTTTGTTAGTCTGGGGCCTTAGGAACTATTGTTTCATTTGAGTTTCTTTGATATTTACCTTATAAAATGGGACGTGCGTTAACTAATTCTGATGAATACCACCTCCCATTAAAGTATCCATATATCCCGGTTGCACAAATGTTTTTATATATATATATATATATATATATATATATATATATATATATATATATATATATATATATATATATATATATATATATATATATATATATATATATATATATATAAGCTTCCATTGGCTAATGGTATTTGAAGGTATGCCATCAATTATAAATATGGAAGGTTGAAGAAAAACTTACCATGTCTCAACAATGCTCGGCTATCAATGCAAGTCGTCACAAATCGGTTATCTGCTAATACCAAAGAGATCATGGCAATTTTCAATAATTGTTCAAAAGCTGCCTTTCCTAGTTTCTGACAACTTACATTGTGATCTTTAACTTACTAAACCTAGCTTTTATGACTTTAGACTGTTTTTATATTGTTTATTAGGTGCTCCATGTCGACTATTGTGCCTGGAAATATAAAGATCCTTTGTCCCTGAGAGTACACATAACCACTAAGTTACGAATTTTTGTGGTATATGTGTAGTCATATCTTTATGACTATTTTACATATTAGCAAGAATATCCAAATAATACGCAATATTTTAAAGATTGATATTCTTTGGAAGCTCGATATTACTAATCAATATTTTGGAGGTGTTTGGTTTTATATGAACCTCGTTCACACAATGGTAGATCACTGGACATTTGATGAATAAGTTCTAGAATATGCAGTTTTTTAACTTTATATATTACATTATCATTATGTATATCCCTGTAAAAATACTTTCTGTCTAGTTGAGTACATATCATGTTGATTGTGTAGAACAATGAAAGGTTAATCTGGATAGATTTGTGCCTTCAAATGTATAGGAAATTCTTGCTTTTTTATTTTTTTTTTTTATTTTCACACGTTCACTCATCCTTTGGACATGTCTATGACTATCAGATACATTTTTTTTTTTTTTAATATAAATGGAGAGTTGTCAATGTGCGCTTCATAGACGTAGCATGATAATCACAGATCTTTATTTGACAAGCTGTTGAGATTAGTATATAGTTATTC
>NC_090731.1:121588669-121596169 GCF_036898095.1 Palaemon carinicauda | reverse complement strand
GTGACCATGAAATGCTTGCTTCACATGCTATGGTTGTTGAAGTTGCCTGCCAATTTTGTGGTCCACGCTATATTTTACGCGTTTTACCCTGCAAAAATCTAGCTGCCGATAAGCTGAGTGAACTTCTTACTGAAGCTGCCTCAGCTGTAGTTGGTGCTGGCGGTACTGTGATTTCTTTGATATGTGACAATTGCAATACCAATCGTAGTGTTTATTTAAAACTTGGAGGACCTGGAAGTTGTCAAGTGCTATCCATTCAAGAGCAATCTATGTTCTTAGTGTACTACGTGCACATCTTCAAAAATGTTCGTAACAACTGGATTACTGTTGATGGCCAGACACTCTCATTTCTTGTATATGGCAATGAGTACAAAGCTTACTGGAGTGACATTCGGAAGCTTTATGAGATCGACCAATCTACTCCTATTCGCTTAACCAAGCTGACGCACACCGCTGTTTTCCCCAAACCCCTTCAATGCCAGAGCGTACCCTTAGTATGTCAGGTGTTCGATGAAAAGACTGTCGCTGCCTTAAAGACCTTCAAGGATTCATTGGGCATCAGCGAAGGCACCATCATTCTCACCCAGACAATGAGTGAGTGGTTCAAGATGATGAATGTGAGAGATCGTTTCTCAGCTAGACATCTACGTGACGAATCCAGACAGCCTTGGACAGCAATCTGTACATCTTCCACTAAGTTGGAGGACACCTGCCAAATTATATCTACCTGCACATGGCAAGGAGGTAGTGGCCGTAAGCTGAAGTTAACTAAGCAAACTGCTGAAGCATTCATTGTGTCTACACGTAATAATGTGGCTGCTGCCAAATTGCTTCTGGCAGAGAAAGACTTTGACTACGTCCTTCCTGCTATATTCGCGGATGAAGCCTTGGAAAAGTTGGAAACTTCTACATTGATGTAGGTGACATTATGGCTGCAGCAAAAGTTACAAATTTGCAGACACTTCTAAAGCATGACATTATGCCAGAATCTAGTTCCCGTGTGCTTGATTGCGACAAGAATTGTACTTCTTCCATAAATCCAGATGAGCGAAGTGAACTCATTGACGAGATCACTCCTCAAGACACTCGGGAGCTCTTGAGGTCTGCTGATAACCTTAAGCATAAAGTTGTATATTTGGCTGGATACCTTGTTCATAAATATTAGAATAGCACTAGTATGGAGGATATCATGGATGATGAAGATGGTAACGAGGTGTCATCTGAGTTCTTAGATCATTTGAATAGAGGTGGACTGAGTGTGCCAACTATATCAACTGTCTTTTTTGTACATAATGCCTATAATTTGCATGCCATGACTAAAATTCATTACCGCTTTCATTTTGCTGAATTGTTATCTTTTGTAGATGCACCTTTAGCTACTAATAATGCAGCATGTACGACTTTAGCCAATATTCTATTGAAAACTCAGGTTCTCAATGTAAGTGACAAAGAAAAGGCTGTGAGATACCTCAGGCGGCAAGAAAAGCTCTCCACCTAGCGATGTTCATCTAATCAAATGTTAATGTCTTTGAGTTTTGTTGCGATGAGAAATACCGTTCTTTATTTCTTATTTTAGTGTTTCATTCTTTTAGGGCTTGTTTGGAATGTTTGAGTAATACAATATTTGACAATATATATTAAATTTGGACAGAACTACAGACTTGCCTCTTATTATAATCAGCCATCCCTCACCATCTATGAGTTACACACAAAAACGAGTAAAAATGACCAAAATTCACTATTTTGACCTTGAAATATGACCTTTTGACCTTGAAGATGATGAAGATGACCCCAGGTGGTGTTGAAAATGTCACTATTGAACTCACCGTCCTCAAAAACCCTCATTTTGACTCTGAGAACGTGTTTCTAGCCATTCTTAGAAGTCATTTTAGTCCAGGACTCAAGTTAATCCTTCAGACTCAAGTTAAAAATCCCGATCAGGGGACGTTCCAGTCCTTTCTTGAAGGACGATATATGACAATATATATTAAATTCGGACAACTCTGCAGACTTGCCTCATATTATAATCTGCTATCTCTCACCATTTATGAGTTACACACAAAAAACGAGCAAAAATGACCAAAATTCACAGATTTGACCTTGATAAATGACCTTTAGACCTTGAAGATAACCCTAGGTGGTGTTGAAAATGTTACTATTGAACTCACCATCCTCAAAGACCCCCATTTTGATCCAGAGAACGTGTTTTTAGCCCTTCTAGAAGTCATTTTAGTCCAGACTCACGTTAATCTTTCAGACTCAGGTTAAAAACCCCGAGCAGGGGACGTTCCAGTCCTTCCTTAAAGGAGTCTATGATATATATATATTATATATATATATATATATATATATATATATATATATATATATATATATATATATATATATATATATATATATATATATATATATATGTGTGTGTGTGTGTGTGTGTGTGTGTGTGTGTATGTATATATATATATATATATATATATATATATATATATATATATATATATATATATATATATATATATATATATATATATATATATATATATATATATATATATATATATATATATATATGTGTGTGTGTGTATATATATTTATATCCTATTAAAAGCATTAGATATTATTTCTAGAATATATTATATTGAATATTGTAAAACATTGATAAGTTGGTGAAGAATGAAGAAACCTCTGCTCACGACTTCCGTTAGGAGCAACCCGACTTAACCCTGGAACGGTACGGTGGGTCGTCCGCGACCCCGAGCGTCAAAACAAAAGATGTTTTTTTCACGTGACTCACCCCCGTGACTGAATTTGTGGGTGATCGACCTGCAGTCGATCACTTGCCCACACGCTCTAGTAGTGTCTAGACGTGCTTCGCTGTAGCTGTACTCCTTCCCAGATTTCTGAGGCACGTCGGGGTCGAGCGCGACCGAGTTTACCCTTCTCAGGTAAGTTGCATAATTATCAAAGTTATTACGTATTATGAAATTGTCGTAGAATGGTGCAACCTGTATAGGTTATCAGTTGTGGAAAGTCTTGGTGGATGGTTTGGCTACCACATGTAGGTTTTTTTTTTTTTAGCTGAAATGCCGTTCATCACCACGAGGACCATTTTACCGCGAGTGCCCCTTTATCAGTTTTTTGCATTTTTTGGCCAAGTAATTTTTCCGTAAGAAAATGCCAAATAGTGTCGCAAAACTTTTGCTTTTTTAGTGTTGGAAAGTGTGTCTAGATGATCTGGCTACCCATGCGTGACTTTGTTTTTTGTCAGATACGCCGTAGATATTGGTATGTGGCGTATTTTCCTGCGGTTACCAATTTCTGTTTTTTTTTTTTTCAATATTTGTAAAAATTTACTACGTAGTAAGGAATTGCCAAATAGTATTGATTTTTTTTATGTTTATTTGTTAGAAAGTGTGCCTTGATGGTTGGGCTAACACGTGCATGTCTTTTTTTTTATCTGAGATGCCGTATATTAGAATGTTGGCCATTTTTCCGCGAGTGCCCCTTTTTCAGTTTTTTCCATTTCTTGGCTAAGTCATTTTTCCGTGAGAAATTAGCAAATAGTATCGCAAAACTTTTATTTTTATAGCATTGGAAAGTGTGTATAGATGATCTGGCTACCCATGCGTGACTTTGTTTTTGCCAGATACACTGTAGATACTGGTATGTGGCGTATTTTCCTGAGGTTGCCAATTTTTTTTTTTTCAATATTTGTAACAATTTACTACGGAGTAAGGAATTGCCATATAGTATTGATTTTTTTTTTTATATTTATTTGTTGGAAAGTGTGTCTTGGTGCTGGGCTACTACGTGCATGTCTTTTTTTTTATCTGAGATGCCGTATATTAGAATGTTGGCCATTTTTCCGCAAGTGCCCCTTTTTATTTGTTTTGCATTTTTTTGCTTAGTCATGTTACCGTAAAGAATTGGCAAGTAGTGTCGCAAAACTTATATTTTTATAGTGTTGGAAAGTGTTTCTAGATGATCTGGCTACCCATGCCTATCTTTTTTTTTAGCCAGATATGGCGTATATATAGGTATGTGTTCGATTTTCCTGTGATTTCCATTTTTTCGTTTTTTCCCATTTCTTTCAAAATTACTACGTACTAAGGAACTATCACAGAGTATTGATTCATTTAGATGTTTATTTGTCGGAAAATGTGCCTTGATGGTTTGCCTAGCACGTGGCTGAGATTTTTTTTCTGAAATGACCACCATTGGCACGTTGCCATTTTTCATCGAGTGCCCTTTTTTATTTGTTTTGCATTTTTTTGCTTAGTCATGTAACCATAAGGAATTGGCAAGTAGTGTCGCAAAACTTATATTTTTATAGTGTTGGAAAGTGTTTCTAGATGATCTGGCTACCCATGCATGATATTGTTTTTTTGCCTTAGATATATTGGTAGGGGATCCATTTTTCATCGAATGCGTATTTCTAATTTTTTCTAATTCTTAGCCATTATCAAAATGACGAGCAGGAGACAATCTTTGGGCTTGGATGCCATAAATCAGCTCTTAGAGCAGTTTGATATTGATGTGGATGATGCATTGGAGATCGATGACGTCACTGACGATGAATATGTAAATGTCGATGAGTTGGAGCAGGAGGTCAGGCAGGAACAGGAGGTGACCCAAAATCCTGAAATTATCGGCTTAGGGAATGGAGATGGAGAAGCCAACGACGATGTGAGGGAGGAAGAGGGTGTTGAGGCTTCTGGTTCTCATGTTGTCCCAGCCAGCACAATAACAACTCCTGTGCTATCTACTTCACGTGGTCAGCCCCCAATAACGGTACCTCAGCTCACGCCAGTGGAGGAGAGAAGCAGAAAGAGGAGAAGGGGGGATCTACAGGCAGCCAGGGGGACGGCAATCACCCAGATAGATGCTGAATCGGTTCAAGGTCACGACGGTACTGTTTGGCATAGAGACCCAAATCCCAACCTCCCCATATGTTCACACTAAGGATTGAGCAAAGTGTCCAATATTTTCTTGCTTATTTTGAGCGACCGCATTCTAGCCGAGATTGTTTTGCATTCTAATGAACGCTTTGCCCTATTAAGGAGTCATTACCATCATAAGGGCAACGTTGCCCTCAGAGACATTGACCTGAGGGAACTGAAGGCGTTTATTGGTATCCTAATAATGACGGCAGTGCGGGCGGACAACCATACACCGACCTGGGACATGTGGAACCTCAAAGAGGGAAATCCTTTGTACAGATGTACAATGAATGAGTGTCGTTTCACCCTGTTGGTAAGGGTAATTCGCTTCGATGACTCGGCCACCAGAGTAAAGAGCGTGAAAATGGATCGCCTCGCACCCATTAGAAAACTCTTCGATCACGTGGTGACCAATTGTCGAAGCAATTACAGCCCAGGACCACATCTGACTGTGGATGAACAGCTTGTCCCTTTCCGGGGGCGCTGTCCATTCAAGATGTACATTCCAAATAAACCTGCTAAGTAAGTAAAATTCTTTATTTTTTATATTTGCACATGTTATTATTGTTTCGTATTTATAAAAGATTGTTTATTATATATATATATATATATATATATATATATATATATATATATATATATATATATATATATATATATATATATATATATATATATATATATATATTTATATTTATATATATATATATATATATATATATATATATATATATATATATATATATATATATATATATATATATATATATATATATATATATATATATATATATATATATATTGTGAAATAAAGAACTTGCTATATGATTTATGTATCTAAATTATAATATATCACCTATTCTATCTCTATCTATCTCTATCTATGTATAACTTGTTCATTTGTTTATCTGATAATTTATCTTTCGTATTTGTAAAGGTTTTTCTTATATATTTATTATTATTATTATTACTATATTGACTAGTAATATAATTGTATATTGTGTATTTTTTTTATTTTCTTTTTTATCTTTTTACCTTTATTAGTTACTAATTCCATTTCCCTTCTTCTATGTATGGTATCAAGATTGTATTGGCGTGTGATGCCGATACCTATTACATGTGTAATGCGATTGCCTACTTGGGGAAGGACACTGTCCCGATACAAAGAGGATCGACGCTTGGAGAAGTTTTTACGTCTGATCTTGTGGCACCTTTTCAGAGAAGTGACCGCACAGTGACGACGGATAACTTTTTCACGACGCTACCGCTCGCTTTGTCACGCTTGGATAAGGACATGTATTTGTGTGGCACCATTCGCCAAAAGCCTTATATTCCTAAGGAACTTATGGAGGAGGTGCTTCCCCCAAAGGACTCAGTGGCAGTGTTCAATTACGAACACAATCTAACTCTACAGTATCAGCAAATTAGTAGGACTAAGAAGATGATGCTGTTGAGTTCCCTGCATCATGATCCGTCTGAAGTCGAAAAAAGGAAGACCGACATTCAGATGTTTTATAATGCGACCAAGGGAGGTGTAGACACATTCGACCAGATGTGTTCTACATCTAGTTGTATTTGTAAGTCACGACGCTGGCCTCTGACTCTCTTTTACGGGATATTGAATATAATAATAGTAAATTCTTATATTCTCTATACGTGCTTGCCCTTAGCCAAGACAATGCCAAAGCGAACGTTCCTCAGAGATATCGCCTACGAGTTGTGTGCTCCCCAGGCAATACATCGGTATCTAACGTCACACAGTTTGTCGAAGGGACTCCGTCAAATCATGGTAGATACTTTCAAGATACCTGAGCAGGAACCACCAAGACCTCGAATTGCCGTTGGCCACATAAACATCCCTAAAAGGATTTGCTGTCACAGCTGCCCACCTAGGGACGACCGCAAGACAAACACTGCGTGTCTCCTGTGCAAGAGTCCTGTTTGTCTGATCCACCAGAGTGTCCTCTGTCCAAACTGTAGCGTCTCTCCAAACTGTAACGCAGCGTTATTTGTAAGTTACAACATGAAAATTTTGTTTACTTCTTTTTTGATTGAATTTCATCAAATCTTATTAGCTAAAATATTATTATTGTTTTACAATTTTTTTTTTCGATATTATTTCCCTTCAAAAATGTTTTTTTGGGTCAGAATTCTAATTTTATATTCGTAAAATAATTGACAATCATCCAGCAACCCACCGTACAATTTTTATGCATATCCAAGAATAATTAGATTAGTAAATAACGCCTCGAAATTGACATACCCTTCCTACATTTCAGGTGGCAGATTAGGGAGTCTGAGTCAGTGTGGTTGGCGGCCATTTTGTGGACATATCCGAAGCGTAAGTTGCCCTATCTATATATATTCTTGTTCCCTATAGAAATTGTGATATTTTGGTATTTTTTTACCTGCAAACTACCACTAACATGAGTTACTCATTACATGAGTAATAAATCTTCTTAACTTTTTTATAATTACCAGTTTTTTAAATCCTGAAGCAATGCTTCCTCTTGCTTTGTTTATATATCTTTTGTGTACAACTGAACCGGACAAAGCATTAATA
>NC_090731.1:121573669-121583669 GCF_036898095.1 Palaemon carinicauda | reverse complement strand
TTTTAACTGGGTTTATGAAGGCAGCCAGCCACCGGTAATCTCTAATCATGCATGATTTTATCACTGTGATTCACTAGCCGGTCTTTCTCCAGCTCTCAAAACTTTATTTAACCGACACATGTCAGTAAGGAAATTAGTCAAAGTTGGAATCTAACCTTATACAAAATTAGCATCATTATGTCTGAGTATTGCAATGACTCAATCAAAGACTTTATGTTTGAGTCCTGGCAACCCAGTAATGGGTCGCGACCCCTAGTTTGAAGAGCCTTGAATTATTACCTGACCTTTATGTCCAGCCAAGGGTCGTTGCATAAAATCCAAGACCCAGACCACATATATTTTTCCCAACAGGTGCTAAGAATTTAAGGATATATTTTGTTTTTACATGAATAAAGCGTCTCAGAAGAGGGAGTCTTACAAAATATTAGTGGTAGCCTTGTCCTTTATGAAACTATTAACATGACCGCCAGGTGCACATGACCCCATTCCATTGCTTTGACCATAATTCTTTTTTTTTTTTTTTTTTAATTAACCTACTTTACTTACTTGACTTTGATGGCTGCTTTTCCGGTCCCATACAGCAGCGGAACTCCACTCTCTCAGGACCTCCACTGTCGTTTTATCTTATTCATTCAGAGTATTTAACGTTTCATGTCTCATATTCACTTCAACAATGAGGTCCACTCAACCCAGCCATTTATCATTATTTTATCAGGTTTCTCATCCCTAGTTAACTCTAAACATTCAGGATGATCCAAAAAATACTGAATCATTTCCAGGGTAGGCTAGGAAACGTAAGTCAAAATTTACTTTTTCCTCATTTTCCATTTTAAGGGATGAATTATTTAAGAGAGGCAACAGGCTTCAAATCCCTAGCATAAGGAAACACAATAGCTAGAACTTTCATATTAATTCAAGCCAAGCTAGGAAAATGAAATAAAAGAACGACCAAATCCGTATTACAATTGAACACGGGACTGACTGAACGTTCCAACATCAAATGGGCGATCGAAAACGGAAGTTAGGCTAGCGATGAAAGCTCCAAGTTACCGATAAATTTCCCATTATATTACTCATATATACTATTATTAAAGCAAACATTTACGATAAATATCTACTTAATCTCCGAAATAAAAAAAGGAACAAGTTAGAAATATAAAAGAAAAAATATCGTAATTAACCAAAGGAACCTATTTCAGAACCAAACTTCAGAAACCAACCTGTTTGAGCTAAGGTTCCAAGGACGCATAGTAACTATTCTCTATTACATGATAACAACAACAGAAAATATACTTAGCAAATTTGACTTTCCAAATTGGTGGCTCCTTGGAATTTATGAAGTTGGTTCCTTCTTGTAATTTAAATCATTTAATTTAAACTTTAGAGAGAGCACTGTATTTCTGGCGGAGGTTTGAATACTACTGACTCTGAGGGAAAAATACTCTCCCCATTTTATTTTTTCCACGCTACCGCACACTACTGAACTAGTTTCTTGGAAGAGCTAAACGGTAACAATCAATTATTCACGACCGTACAACTCTACTAGTAATTTAATTTGTGGTATCTCTCAAATATTTATATTAATTATTTATACTATTATTTATAATATTCAATCTATTACTTATTTATCTATTAATTATTTATTCAATATAAAAACAAAATATACTTTACAATATTTAATTCATTTGATTAGTATTTCGCCTCTTATTATTTACTAGACAAGTTTGACACACATTTCCATGCCAACCCGAAAATTTCTTTTATTTTACAACAAGCCAGCACTTTTTATTACATTATTTATTTGGCCATTTAGAGACAGGTTACAGTCAAGAAATACACCTAGATCTCGAACTTCACTAGATACTAGCACCGAGTCATTATTTATGTTCATTTGAAAATCACTTACTATGCATTTCCTGGCCGTGTCCAATAGATTTTCGCTGATAAAATCCTACCAAAACATCATGTATAGGTCACATGTTGGAAACAAGTATTTGAAGCCACAGCCTATTTGGCAAAAATATGCTATAATGTCTAATGTGAATAATAAAGGCACTTACCGGAGTAAATCTAACAAATTGAAAGGGTAACTTAGCTAAATTTGGACGCACCCAGAGAGAGACTATGTAGACATCATTACTGAAGTTCCTCCCACTCAATAATACTCTACTGTAGTATGACGTAGTTACTAGACACTCCAGTCGTATAGCCACTTTATGAATGAAAACACACAAACAGCTACCCTATACACTTCTCTCTCTCTCTCTCTCTCTCTCTCTCTCTCTCTCTCTCTCTCTCTCTCTCTCTCTCTCTCTCTATTTATTTATATATATATATATATATATATATATATATATATATATATATATATATATATATATATATATATATATATATATATATATATATATATATATATATATATATATATATATATATATATATATAGGAGATCAGTAGAATAAGTAAATTGTTAAATATGGTTGTTGAAGCTAGTCAGTGAGATAGCTTGTAGTCAAGAAAAAATCTGCCATCTGTTATTCTTATTGTAAAAATTTTGAAATACCTTAATATAAACAAAATATTTTCATATATCCTTTTTATTTCCAAACTCGTCATTCAAGTATGACCCCTATAAAATCTAATTTAGGCTTCCTGTCTGAATCACTTGGTGTTTGTGCATGATCTGTTATCCACTTACCTGTTAATATTAATCATATGACGCATGCGGTTCTTTTCTTTATTGCATACTGAAAAAATACGCAACACGATAGCAGTCTTGCAGCCACGAGGACAATTTGCCAGGCCTTCCAGAAGTGAAGTACCAGACAGCAGTCACGTAAAAAAGATTAGCTTTGACGTATGAGTGCTCTGCTGTCCTCCTCCTGTTATCGGCATGTTTACTATTGTGAATGGAAAGATTACTGGGTATTACGTCTGATGTCATAGTTCACGTCACAACTAGCCTCTCTCTGGGTGCGTCTAAATTTAGCTAAATTTCCCTTTCAATTTCTAATATTTACTCTGGTAAGTGCCTTTATTATTCACATTAGACATTACTGCATATTTTTGCCAATTAGGCTGTTGCTTCAAATACCTATTTCCAAAATGTGACCCATATCCGATGTTTTGGTAGGATTTTATCAATGAAAACCAATTGGACACGGCCCTGAAATGCATAGTAAGTTGCTCATGCTGTTTCTCTTGTCCACCACCATGAATTCAGTTTTGTTCTCGTTTAATTTTATTTGTTTAAATGTCATCCATTCTCTAACACTATCAAGGATTCGGTTTAGAGTTTCAGTAGTGTCATGTATATCATTTATGGAGGAGTAAAGTTCTGTGTCTTCTGCAAATAGTTTAAACTTCACACCCTGCCTTTGTAGTATTTTTGATAGACCAATAATATAGATGCAGAATAAGATTGAGCCAAGTAACTCCCCTGGTACCCCTCTGTTTAAGGGTTCATATGATGAATAGGAGTTTCCAATTTGCACACAGTAATTTCCACCAACCAAGTAGTCTTTTAGGTATTTGAAAGCTTTATATTCAACGCCGATGGACCGTAGATCATTTAGTAGCAGTTCATGCAAAACTGTATCAAAAGCAGCACTGAAATCGAGCAATATTAAAATACCACATTTATTTTCATCCATCATTTCTAGCATATCATTTATAACACAGCAGATGGCTGTCTCGGTAGAGTATAGTTTTCTGTAAGCAGATTGGTTTTCAGGCAAAGCTTTTATTGCTTTTAGGTGACTGAATTACATATTCAAGCACTTTTGAGACAAAGGATAGATTTGAAATAGGCCTATATGAGCTTAATTCTTGGCGGTCCAGTGCATTTTTCAGAACTGGTGTGACTATAGCTATTTTCTCAGATTTAGGAAGCTTACATTCATCAATGCTTTCATTTGCTGTCCTCATTATTATATCGGCTAAACTAGAAAAGTCTCTCTCTTCATTTACTTCAGATATTGGCATAGGATCAATCACGCAGTTTGATTTCTTTGCTCTCTTGATAATTCTGGTGATGTCACCTTGTGTTATGTTGTTAAATCGTATTAATTTTGTCTGTGTGCCTGGTGTATCATTAATCTGAAGTTGAGTATTTACAAATGACCTGGTTATGTTTTCAATTTTGTTTTTAAAGAACTCTAGAAAATTATTTGCTAGTTCTTGGTCACTATATCCATTAGGTAGCTTTTTTTCTTTTATAATTCTCATCATACCATTCAGAAGACGATATAACTTATTTATGTCTGTTGGTGCTTCGAGGATCGTTCTCTTTTATTTCTTCTTAGTAGGTAGTTATATTGACACGCAGCAATTTTGTATTCTACCTAAGGACTTTCAGTTTTTAACCTATTCCACTTTATATCTTTACGTCTTTTTTCCTATTTTTTTTTTTTTTTTTTTTTTTTTTTGCCAAAGTCTCTCCATCAAACCAAGGAGATTGGTCTTTTACGGTTATAGTCTTTTCCATTGGTGGGCACATGGTATCAATCAATCAATCAATCAATTAACTTTATTTCGCATACTTGATATACATAAATAAATACAATTCTTTATAATATACATTAGTAGGAAAAACATATTTTTAGCTATACCTCATTACATTCTTGAAAGCAAAAATAAGGAATTAACACTATGATTTAAAAAATGCTACAGAATCACAAAAAACTAAAAATTTAAAATTTTGATATGATAATTTATATACATAAAACAATATTTCTATTTAAGAATAAAAAAAAAAAAAGAAATATAAAAGATAAAAATATACCCTCATCATTAACCAGCAGATATAAACGATATAGAATAAGTTTAAAATACATAAATAAGTAAGTAAATTTAGAATGACTTTATGAACTATGAACTAATTTTATCAATAAAATGGTGCGGTTTCTGAATACATTCAACCTTTTCATTTCCTAAAAGGATAAAAAGTCATATAAGGCATAAGACAGAATTATATAATTTTTCTTTAAAAAAGAATAAAAACATGTATTCAAAGATCCCAATAAATTCACTATAACAAAGATATAAACCAAAAGTTACATACTATTATATAAAACTCATACCCACATTAACGATATTTTTTTTTCTTTCTTTTTTTTTTTTTTGATACTTGATATCCCCTATAAATGACCAACTTCAGTTCCCGAGCGAACATCATACACTCAGTGAAGACGAGACCTTATACAATCAATATCATTTAAAAAAAAAAATCAACACTATACACGCCCCTAAGATAAGTTAACAATGAACAAAAAATCTCACCGTACCGTAGAAAACTCAAACCAAGTCGAAGAATATGATTTGAAGTTTTAAAAAGTCTTTTAAAAAACCTGTCTTGCACATACAAAACATGAAGTCTTAATAATAGCTTATTGCACATATCAGCCACATCACGACTACTTGCACATACAGGCAGCCCAATCATCTTCTTTAATGCTTTACCATAAGCTACTTCAAACCCTTTAAAAATCTGCTTTTGAATATTTTGCCAATATTCCAAACAGATAGTCCATGATCAGGATTACAATAAAAGTTAAAAAGGTATAAAAACACTTCAATAGATATATTATTAAAATTACGAAAAAGCCAATTAAATTTAGAATAAAAAGAATTTAGCCTGACTTTGACATCCGAAATATCCATTGAGTCATTCCCAATGTGAAAATCTAAATACTTATAACCCTCTACTACTTCCAACTCATCATCTCCAAGAGTTACCTTCACTGGGTTTGAAGCCAAACCTACTCTTTTGAATATCATACATTTTGTTTTATTTGTGTTTATAATTAGTTTCACCTTTTCAATTTTTATTTTGAAATTGTCATATAATAGGCTAAGATTATCTTTGGTATCAGCCAACAAAACAATGTCATCAGCATAGGCTACGATGTTCACTCGTAATACACCCAATTTGCATCCTTTATCTATGTTTACAATTTCTTCCAACATATGGTCAATATACAATTTGAATAGAAAAGGAAAAAGTATACATCCCTGTCTAACACCAGTATCTATATAAAAATATTTCCCTTTATTCTCATTCCATAAAACTCGTGCTCTTTGGTTTCTCGGGTAATTCATTAGAAGGATAACAATATCTGGGGGTACATTTCTTTTAATCGTTATATCACCCAGCAAGAAATGATCAACAATATCAAAAGCCCTAGAGAGGTCGATGAACAGGCAAAAAGCTTCATCATCCATTCTTGTGTATCTGTTTATTATTTCCTTAAAAAGTAAGCATGCATCGCTAGTGGAAGTTCCCTCTCCAAACCCAAACTGCAATTAATTATGACTATTTTTTTCTTCCATAATATCTAAAAGATGCATTTCAAAGAGTTTCAAAATAAGTGACGACTGCATCACTGGACAGTAGTTCGATGATTTAGAAACATTTCCTTTTAGGTCTTTTATTGTAGGATTAATATCCCTACCAAGTAATTCCAGAGGGAAAAAACAATGACCATAACACTCATTCATAAAATCATACAACAAACTCAAAAACTGATCACTACCCCTTTTCAATAAAATAGCATGAATTCCGTTGTGACCATTTCCATTTTTAAGTTTTTTAAGCAACCTTTTTAACGTATCTAATGATATCTTAATGTTAAATTTTCTGTTATTTATCCAATATTCATTTAATTTCAATATTAGTTCACTTTCCGGGAGTTCATTTGAACTGTTTAAATCAAACGATAAAAATTTATTAAAAATCTGTATTATATTTTCTATATTTATTTCCCCATCAATTATTTCTGATTGTTTTGCTTTGTTATTCTTTTTCCTTACATGCCCCCAGAATTGTTTCATATCTTTATCTTCAAATTTTTCTTGAATCGATAAAGACCTCTCACTAATTTCATTTCTCTTATATTCATTTAATGCCTCTTTGAATATTTTGCGACTTTCCCACATTTGATCAAACTCGGGGCCAGCATGTATTCTTCCTGACTGCAACCACTTTAAATATTCCATTCTGGCCGTTTTGTATTTACATTTTACATTACGATTCCACCGTGGTATCACTTTATATTTACATTTTCTCTTTATTTCCCTTGAGTAAAGAGAGCTTTCCTCTTTTACAGACATTGCTAGTGCAGAGTAAAAACAATCAATTTCCTGAGATCTTTACAATCTCTACAACTCAAAGAACAGCAGTCAAATGATGCATTACTTACAAAGCTACCCACTCTAGACATCACATTTGCTCCAATAAGACAAAGTTCATTCGTAGAAAGTTTATCACAGTCAACATAGTACCTAATTTTTCCGTCTTCAGAACCTAAATATGATGGTGTACAATGACTTCCAGCATCAACAACCACTTCAGCTTCTACTGGCAAATGGTCCGAACCAATTATATCATACAATACTCTGATATTCTTCACATAGGTATCATTTTCCTTTCCCCCAACTATATGGTCTAACCATTTGGTATAGCTACCCCCAAAACGATAAAAATGTGAAAGTGGAGTCATCCACAGCAATCACATCAAAACATTCAAGTTGATTATTTTTCATAAAATCAATCATATTCACTTTTACACACTTTATTATAAGTGGTCATAAGACATTTAGCACACTTGGCTCCTAAGAGACGAATATAATTTTCTCAAAATATTCTTGTTAAAATGTGGATAATTTTTTTTTTTCAATACATATTTGTATACCTGTGAAACCTTTTCTGGAAATTTTATTTAAACATGAAAAATTTGTTTAAATTGGTGACACTCGAAAGTTTAACGTGAATTTACTCGAATTCCAAAAGATATGGAAAAAGAACATGTACAAAAATGTTTCCTTTTTCATAAGTATTTAGAAAATATATATCAAAAGATGGTTTAAAAATGTACTATAAGAATAAAGGATTGAATTCTCGTTACTATCAAGGTAAGTAGGTAATGAAATCTTGTATGTCGTTTCACGTCAGATTACCTAGATGCTTAAGTCTGCTACAATTAATATACCAATCTGTAGTATGAAGATTCACTTAAAGTCTTAGAAATCAAACTAATTCATAAATATAATTCTTTAGTGCTCAATAAGGCTAATTACATTAGACAAGTGAGGTTTATTTATTTATTTATTTTGGGGGGGGGTGGCGGGGGGAAGTTAGTGGGGTCTGATAAGTCTACTTTGTTTTTGATGTCCTCGCTTACTGAACATCGTATAAGACTATAGACCACAAATTTCACAATATTATCCCCCCGAATCCTTAATATGGGCCTGATACTTAGTTTTATAAAAGATGTCTATGATTAAATCATTATTGCATGATCCTACTTAACTTTAACTTAATATGGCGCATCCTTTTTATCCTTATTTTTCATTCTAAACGCGATTCACATGAGTAATGTCGATTATAATTGTTGGAAATATAATTAGCTTTTTTGGGGTATGCATAATATCGAAATAAATATAAACACTTAAAACACGATGCATCTTATCTCAAGAGAGGAAGTAGGTCACAGGAAATAGAAACAATAAAAAAAATACTACCTCCACCATAGTTGTGAGTCAACTGGAAAATATGAAAAAAATCGCTAAGAAAGAATCATATTACAACATATATTCCACGTAACTTTCTTCTGAAGTACAATCGACAAAATAAGAGTTACTTTCTTCATCAATGCTGTAAGTCCTCGTAAGTGGCAAGTTTCAGATTATCCGGTAAAAATAACGATCATATCATTGTAAGCATTCTCAACTATATAACTTTCTAGATGCCGTCCATGTTCAGTGAGATAACCGTCATGTGGTTTCAGACAATACCCTCTTTCAGGACATTGCTATTTTTTTTTTCTTTTTATTTTTTTTTTCACAATAAAGGTGGATTATATGTAAGCTGCCTTGTTCGATCGATACCTTCAACATTTGGAAAGCTGTTAGTCTGGCACTTGAGAGTGGATTTTACATGAAAAACTGCATCTTGCAACGGATGCTAAGGAATACCCCGTTGAACATTATATATTTATACATACATATATATATATATATATATATATATATATATATATATATATATATATATATATATATATATATATATATATATACATATATATACAAACACACACACATATATATCTATGTATGTATCTATATATATATATATATATATATATATATATATATATATATATATATATATATATATATACATATACATATATTGATATATATAATTATAGATGTATATATATAGATAAATATATATACATTATATATATAGATATATATATATATATAGATATATATATATATATATATATATATATATATATATATATATATATATATATATATATATATATATATATGTATATATACATATATATATATATATATATATATATATATATATATAT
Source organism: Palaemon carinicauda (assembly GCF_036898095.1). Lineage (NCBI taxonomy): Eukaryota > Metazoa > Arthropoda > Malacostraca > Decapoda > Palaemonidae > Palaemon > Palaemon carinicauda. The sequence continues at coordinate 121,574,277 of NC_090731.1, read as the reverse complement.
ATATATATATATATATATATATATGTATATATACATATATATATATATATATATATATATATATATATATATATATATATATATATATATATATATATGTATATATATATATATATATATATATATATATATATATATATATATATATATATATATATATATATATATATATATATATATATGTATATGTATATGTATATATATATATATATATATATATATATATATATATATATATATATATATATATATATATACGAAATGTGTAAATTTGACTTCAAATACCAATGAGGGCAGATCTTATAGGGAAAATTCTTTCGATTATTACAGAATTATTATTATCAATATTATTATCTTAATTACTGTAGCCGCACATTTTAAAATAACAACATAAGTTCTTTGGCTTTTCATTCCTTACGTTGTATTTTCGTTCTAACGCCAAACAGGTTTTATGGTAAATGACCACCAAGGCAAGATGAATAAAAGATCTTGCATTGTTAATTGTCTATTTTCAGTTGATTTGCATAAATTCCTCTCTGATATCGTACTTTTTCTTGCTAAATAACATTTCTGTATATCATAATACTCGAATGAGTTACATTTTTATT
>NC_090731.1:121481169-121568669 GCF_036898095.1 Palaemon carinicauda | reverse complement strand
TGCTAAGGTACCGAATGAAGGACAAACCGTGGTTCAATGATGATTGTAGACGTGCTTATTTGGAGAAGCAGGAGGCCTATCACCTTTGGAAGGGTAACAGATCAGATTTGACCTGGAACAACTATACTCAGCTTCGAGCTTTTGCTCAGAGAGTTTATGCCTCAACTGAAAAGGAGTACAATTTAATCATAAAAGAAACCCTCTCTGGTACAACTCAGGAACATAAATGGTGGTCTACCCTTAAATCTGCACTCTTTGGTGTAGATGCAACAGTTCCTCCTTTACTTAAACCAGATGGCTCAGTCACTCACTGTCCAAAGGAAAAGGCAACCCTTTTGGCTGATGTTTTTGACAGTAAACAGAGTAATGAAAAACTTGAACTTCCTCATTCCTGTTTTCCTGAGGCTAAACTAACTAGTTTAGCTTTTCGATCTCGTGAGATTAAAACTCTGTTGTTGGACCTTGATGCTTATGGAGGTGTAGACCCTAATGGTATTTTTCCTTTGTTTTTTATAAAGACAGCAGATTTCTTAGCTCCAAAGTTATCTGTTATTTTACGCAAGTTAGCAAGAAGAGGAGCTTTTAGCACTTGTTGGAGAATTGGTAATGTTACTCCTCTATGTAAATGTGTTTGTGGTAGCTCAAGTCCCACTGATTACCGCCCAATTTCCATAACTCCCATATTATCTAAAGTTTTTGAACGTCTTCTGGCAAAACGTCTTAATAGGTTTGCTGAAGGTAATCATCTATTCCCTAGTTTGCAATTTGGTTTTCGGAAAGGCCTTGGAGCATGTGATGCCCTTCTTACAATCTCCAATGCAGTACAGAAATCCCTTGATTGTGGTCGGGAAGTTCGTATGATTGGCCTTGATTTTAGTGCTGCCTTTGACCGTGTTAATCATGAGGCCCTTATTTTCAAACTGAAACAGTTGGGAGTGGGTGGGTCGTTTCTTAGCATTATTATTGATTTTTTAAGTAGTAGATCTCAAAGAGTTGTTGTTGATGGGCACCATAGTGAGTATAGGAATGTGATATCCGGTGTTCCACAGGGTAGTGTTCTTGGCCCATTACTTTTCATACTATATACACATGACATGTGGTTTGGCCTAGAAAATAAGCTTGTTGCATATGCAGATGATGCTACTCTCTTTGCATCAATTCCATCCCCTGAATGTAGATCTGGGGTTGGTGAATCCCTTAATAGAGATTTAGCTAAAATTAGTGCATGGTGCAAATTATGGGGTATGAAGTTGAATCCTAACAAAACTCAAAGTATGATTGTAAGTAGGTCAAGGACGGTGGCTCCTCAATATCCGGATCTCAGTATTGATAATGTTTCTTTAAATTTGTATGACTCTTTCAAAATTTTAGGCGTGATTCTTGACAGCAAATTTACTTTTGAGAAACATATAAGGTCTGTGTCTTCTTCAATTGCACAAAAAATTGGCTTATTGAGAAAGTCTTTTAAGATATTCGGTGATCAATCTATTCTGAAGAAGTGTTTTAATTCTTTTATTCTACCTTGTTTTGAGTATTGTTCTCCGGTCTGGTCTTCAGCTGCTGATTCTCATCTTAATTTGTTGGACAGAAACTTACGGTCTATTAAATTTCTTATTCCTGATCTAGATATTAATCTCTGGCACCGTCGATCAATTAGTTCATTATGCATGTTGCATAAGATTTTTCATAACTCTGACCATCCTTTACATTCAGATCTCCCTGGACAATTCTATCCTGTTCGTAATACTAGGCAGGCAGTTAATTCTAATAGCCAGGCCTTCTCCATCATAAGACTCAATACTACGCAGTACTCTAGAAGTTTTATTCCAGCTGTTACCAAGTTGTGGAATGATCTTCCTAATCGGGTTGTTGAATCAGTAGAACTTCAAAAGTTCAAAGTTGGAGCAAATGCTTTTTTGTTGACCAGACGGACATGAGTCTTTTTATAGTTTATATATGACATTTTTGTTGTTGACATTGTTAATAGTTTATATATGATATATCTCTTTTGACATTACTTTTTTTAGAATGATTTATTGTTAATTTGTTTTCTTCAGTTATTTATTTCCTTATTTCCTTTCCTCACTGGGCTATTTTTCCCTATTGGAGCCCCTGGGCTTATAGCATCTTGCTTTTCCAATTAGGGTTGTAGCTTGGATAGTAATAATAATAATAATAATATTGACGAACACTTACAGTACGTGCAAAGGGCTCCGAGAAATAGTTCTGTTGGAGTAACCTAGAGGATAGGCACTGCAGTTTCAAGCAGCTGAACTTCTATTTTGCCATGATCTTAGAAAAAGGGGAACTACATCTTTGTCATGTAAACAAATGGTCGATATCAAGATCTATTCTTCCAGATGTCAACCTTTTGGTTACTCTATTGGAATAACTTGGATGACTGGCTATATTGAGAGAAAGAAACAAACCTTCATCTAGTATTATTTAATATCCTTATATGGTGCCTCAAAACAGCTTTGTAGGAAAAGTACATTCGGTTTACACGTGAGGTATGTCTAATGGGGTAATGATGAACTGTTATTAGACTAGATGTCTCATTATGTACACAACCAACTCAACTCCGGATGATTTGTCTGACAACTTCTTTTCGAATAAGGTATGTCTGAAAGGGTATTCACCCAATAACTGCTGAGGGATAATTTGTCTGGTTCCTGTCTGAAGACTTGGCTGATTACGTTTGAGTTTCAAGTTGAGGAACATGAAGAAACTTATTTGATGATAAAAGTAGCAACATATGTCGAGAAGAACAAATTTGTAAGATTATTACTCAGAAAATCAAAATGGTTTCCACTCTTCTTTTTTATTTTGTTCCCGCCAGGATGTATATGTTGAAATAATTCATATATATATATATATATATATATATATATATATATATATATATATAATATATATATATATATATATATATATATATATATATATATATATATATATATATATATATATATAGAAGACCGTTTTTCAAGGGGGGAAAAAGCATTGCATATCCTAGTATGCTTTATCCCATTAGGAACATTTGGTAAACATAACAAAAAGGTCTTAAATGTTGTACAGGAGGAGCTAGAATACCTCATAATGCTAGACTAGTTTGGTTAGGTTAGGTTAGCTAGGGTTAGGGAAGATAGGTAAGAATATCCGTTGTTGTTTTTTTTTCGCATATTATGTACAACTGTTTTGTATGTATTTTTCTTGCACATGATCTTTGTTGTGTGGGTAAATGTTTTGATATCTAGAGCTATCGTTTGAAATTATTTCCTTTTAGTGATACAACAATAATGATATAGAAGAGCAGTTTTCACTGGAAGAAGCTTATCTACTTTCAGTATGCTGTGTTCCTTGGTGAAAATCTTTTATACAAGTTCTTTGTCTTGTGGGAAAATGGTTAAATATCAAAGTGTATTCTTTCAAATAGCCACCTTCTAGTAATCTGTACTGCCACAAGAATTTACTGATTGCGTCTCCAGAAGTTTGGAGAAAGAGGAGCTTGAAAAAAAAACCTTTTGCTGATAAAAGTGCCAACCTCTGGCCATGAAAGAGAGAAACGAAATGTTTAAAACCTGGATCACTGAAATGGGTTTCTCTTTGATTTTCTTGTTCCTGCACTCCAGTATTTAGTCTTACGTACTTCTGGTTAACCAGGTGCGTAAAGGGTTGCTTATCTACCTAGAGAGGGATGCATCCAACAAAACCTGTAAGGTTCACTGAGTTTGATTGTAGACCATTGGGTTACAGTAGTAGGAATGGGAAAGAGGCCGGAGTAAGGAAAGGACGAAAATCTTGGCCCGAATGTCTCCTTTCAAAAAATATAAATATATCCCCGCATACTGGTAATTGTATTATGGAAGAAAAGAATAAGATAAGGGTAATACAGAAGAAAGTCCTACCACTGAGGCAGCAATAATAATAATAATAATAATAATAATAATAATAATAATAATAATAATAATAATAATAATAATGATAATAATGAGTTTCCTAAATCTTAATAGCAATAATAATTAAGCGAGTGATGGTGAAGATAACAATATTGATACGATTTTTCTCCAAGTTTGTTACCTTCAAGTTTTAGAGATAGGATGAAGAAAAATTTGATAAGAATTAAATGATCTTATATTCCAAATACTTCATACAGCATAGTCATAGAAGTCATTGGTCACTGTGAACATTATCTATTATGATTACAATAAATTACTTTTTTTTATAATAGTTAAGACTAGTTTTTTAGGAGCTTAGAGAGTTGTTTAGAAATGACAAAGGAAGTTAGGACCCTCAGCAGAAAGGGGCAGATTTAAGGGTGACTGGTAAAGGGGACCTTTATCCTGTTATCAAGAGACAATAATGAAGAGATCGATAATCTTGGATATAGATCAAAATCTTTCACTTGGGAAAATATAATCTATCTCCTTTGTTCTGGAACAAAGGAGTCACGTGAGTTCGATAATGATATTTAACGACTCTAATCGCCGTAATTGTTAGTTTTTACAATGGTTACTTTTCAAAGCTTTTTAACTGCAATCTCCACTTTCTGAATCTTATCATTCGATACTTTGAATGTCCATTAAAAGAAATGAAATGAACATCCACATGAGATGTATCTCCTGGTGACAATATACCGACAAAAAGAAATTCTACATGCTTTGTCGGTTGATCCAAAATCATGAAATCACACCAGGCAACATTGTTATTTCTTAGTTAAAGCAAGCAGCTTACAGCAAAATTTGAGTCATTATATATACATAAACACACGCACACAAAACACACACTTCTTCTTCGACTAAAGCTGTTCCCGCCATGAAGGGTCGCTATTTCTTGAAAGCCGTTTCCATTTCTTCAGTCTCCTATGTCCGCTACTGTGAGATCTTTCTCCAAATATACTGTTACCCACTCCATCCATCTTCTCTTTGGCCTCCCCCTCCATTCTTAACCTTATCTAGTCTCGTGAGCCCAGCCATCCATCTTTACATCTCATCTCTGCAACATCCATTTTTTTCTCAAAGATCTTTTTTTTTTTTTTTTTTTTTTTTTGGACCAGGTCTCTGTACTATATATCATGGCAGGTCTCATTACAGTTTTATTTACCTTTCCCTTTAACTTAAGTTCATCCTTCGATTAGATAACACTACCGACCCACTTTTCTAATTATTCCATCCAGCTTGAATTCTACTGTTCACTTTCATTTGGAGCTCTGCTGTTTCCTTCACATATGACCCCTGGGTACTTAAATTGTTCTGTCCTCTTTACTATTCTACCCAGCAAATGTATGTCATTCAATTGGTTCTGTGGGTTGAAACACATACTCTTTTTTTGTTCTACTGATCTTTAGCCCTCTACTCTCCAATTCCTCTCTCCATCTCTCCAGCTTCTCTCTAATCCTTCTCTGGTTTCATCACACAGAACTATATCATCTGCAAACAGCTTAGTCCATGGTGACCCCTTTCAGTAATTACATCCATTACTATATCAAACAAGTAGGGGCTTAATGACGACCCTGGTGTAACCCAACCACTACATCAAACGTCTCAGTCAACCAACACTCGCTCTTATGTGTGTATCGGCTCCTCCATACATATCTCTGATCAGTCTAACATATTTCTCTGGTGTTCCCTCTTTCTCAGACATATCCATATCTCCTGTCGTGGAACACTATCATAAGCTTTTTCTAAGTTAATAAATACTATATTTAATTATTTTTGGCCTTCTCTATATTGTTCCATTAACTGCCTCAGTGCTAACATTGCATCCGTCGTGCTTCTGCCTGCCATAAATCCAAACTGCTCTTCTCCAATCTTGGTCTCTTCCCTTATCTTACGTTCTATAATCCTTTCCCAAACCTTCATAGTGTGTGAGAGGAGTTGGATTTCCCTATAAATGTTAAAAAAATTTACATCGCCCTTTTCTTTGAATATGGGTATTAAAAAGGTATTCCTCCACATTCTGGCATCTTTTCTTTCCGGTGTTTCTTTCCCATCAGATCCCACAAAATATCCCCCCCCCTCTCTCTCTCTCTCTTATATATATATATATATATATATACACACACATATATATATGTATATATATATATATATATATGTATATATATATACACACACACACACACACATATATATATATATATATACATATATATATATACATATGTGTATATATATATATATATATATTTATATATTTATATATTTATATATATATATATATGTGTGTGTGTGTGTGTGTGTGTTTGTGTGTGTGTGTGTGTGTGTGTGTATGTGTGTGTGAGAGAGAGAAAGAGTGTTTGGATAATGCACTGAAAAGAAATATTTATTATAAAAATCGGATCTTTATTATTGCCTTTAAAAAGGGTTGCATAGAAAATACAATTTATTGAATTTTAATATAGCAACAGTCGTATCTATCTATTATTGATCAGCCTTTATAATGTCTTGCTCCTTATTTACTTAAGATCATAAAAAAAGGAAAATCTTTATTTTTTTATATAGGCCTGCTCATTTTGCATTTTCGATTCCATATAAGCAAAACACAGCTCGGATTGTTCAAAAGTGTTCTGAAAGGAAGATGTTTTAAAAACATTATAAAAGAAGCTTGAAAAACTAGAATCAGCTCAAACGATAGTGGTAGATTAACTAAACGAAAACATTCAAAATCCAACAGTCTTGGAATATACAAAGACGATTTTCAATATTGTTTAGATATGAAGGTTCTGATATAAGATTAACTTACAAAACCCCTTTAAAATAAGCCACCTCTCACGAAATTAGATTGTTTCACTTCAAATTATATAAGATGGGGCTTTTAAGAAGGTACAGGTGTTTTAGCATGAGCTAGATAAGGAATGGTCTCCAAGAAGTGTATGGATGAACAACTTTCAAAAGGTAGGTGAAGTTATGAATTCATTCCAGTTGAAATGATCTCAAGCCAAGCTATGTTATGCTGGGCAGTTAAGCCAAGCGTCATCAGGCCGGGTGGTTAAGCCAAGCATCATTAGGCAGGGTGGTTAAGCCAAGCATCATTAGGCCTGGCGGTCAAGCTAAGCGTCGTTAGGCTAGGGGGTTAAGTCGAGGGTTGTCAGGCAGCCAGTTAAGCCAATCGCCATTAGGCCGGGTAGTTAATCCAAGTGTCATTAGTCCGGGCCATTAAGCCAATTATCATTAGGCCGGAGAGTTAAGCTAAGCATCATTAGTCAGGGCGATTAAGCCAAGCATCATTAGGCCAGGCGGTTAAGCCAAGTGTTTTTAGGCCGGCCGGTTAAACCAAACGTCATTAGGCTGGGCTGTTAAGCCAAACTTTGTTACACCGGACGGTTAAGCCAATCATCATTAAGCCAGGTGGTTGAGACAAGCGTCATTAGGCTGGGCAGCTAAGCCAAGTATCATTAGGCTGGATGGTTAAGACAAGCATCATTAGGGCGGGTGGTTAAGCCAATCGCCGTTAGGGCGGGCAATGAGGCTAAGTGTCAGTAGGCCAGACAGTTAAGCCTAGTGACATTAGTCCTTGCTATTATGCCAAGCGTCATTAGGGTAAGGGGTTTAAGCCAAGCATTGTTAGATTGGGCTGTTAAGCCAAGCATTGTTAGAATGGGCTGTTAAGCCAAGCGTCATTACGCTTTGCAATTAAGACAAAGTGTCATTAGGCCGGGCAGTAAAGCCAAGCGTCATCATGCCTGGCAGTTAAGCCAAGCGTCTTTAGACCAGGCGCTTAAGCCAAGCGTCATTATGCCGGGCGGTTAAGCCAAGCGTTGTTAGGCCGGGCGGTTAAGCCAAGTGTTGTTAGGCCGGGCAGTTAAGCTAAGCGTCATTAGGCTGAGCGGCTAAGCCAAGCGTCGTTAGGCTGGGCGGTTAAGCGAAACATCATTATTCTGGGCGGTTGAGCCAAGCGTCATTAGGCTGGGGGGTTAAGCCAAGAGTCATTAGATCAGGCTTTTAAGTCTAGTGTCATTAGGCAGAATGGTTAAGCCAAGTGTCATTAGGCCGCGTGGGTAAGCCAAGCGTCATTATGCCGTACGGTTAAGCCAAGCATCATTAGGCCAATCGGTTGAGCTAAGCGTCATTAGGCTGGGTGCTTAAGCCGAGCTTCATTAGGCTGGGCGGCTAAGCCAAGCGTCATTAAGATGGCTGGTTAAGCAAACATCATTATGCCAGGCGTTTAAACCGAGTGTCATTAGGCTCTGCTGTTAAGCTAATGGTTATCAAGCCAGGCAGTTAAGCCAAGCATCTTTAAGCCGGACGGTTAATCCAAGCGTCATTAGCCCAGGTGGTTAAGCCAGGCCTCATTAGTCTGGGTGAGTCAGTTAAAGGTCATTAGTCCGGGCGGTAAAGCCAAGCATCTATAGGACGGACAGTCAAGCAAGCGTCATTAGGATGAATGGTTAAGCCAAGCATCATTAGGCTGGGCGAATTAGCCAATCGTCGTTAGGCCGGGTGGTTAAGCCAAGTATCTACACGCTTGGTGGTTAAACCAAGCATCGTTAGGTCTGCCAGAATGCCAAGCGTCCTTAGTCCAGGCCATTAAGCCAAGATTCGATAGCCCGAGCAGTTGAGCCAAGCATCATTAGGCCAGGCAGTTAAGCCAAGCGTTGTTAGTCCGGGCTGCTGAGCGAAGTATCAGACACGCCGAGCAGCTAAGACATGCGGTGTTAGGTTGGGCGGTTAAGACAAGCAATATTAGGCCTGGCACTTAAGCCAAGTGTCATTAGGAGAAGCGGTTAAGCCAAGCTTCATTGAATCAGGCGATTAATTCATGTGTCATTAGGCCGGACGGTTGTGCCAAGTGTCGTCAGGCAGGGCGGTCAAGCCAAGCGTCATAAGGCAGGGTGGTTAAGCCAAGTGTCGTTAGGCGGGGCGGTTAAGCCAAGTGTCATTATGCCAGGTGGTTAAGCCAAGTGTTGTTAGGGTGGGCAGTTAACCCAAGTATCTTTAGGCTAGGCGGTTAAGCCAAGTGCCGTTAGACCAGGCGGTTAAGCCAAACATCATTAGGTCGGGTTGTTAAGCCAAGCTTCATTAGTCCGGGTGGTGAAGCCAAACGACATTAGCCCTGGCATTCAAGCAATGCGTTGTTAGGCAGGATGGCAAAATCAAGGGTCATTAGATCGGACTGTCAAGAGAAGGGTTATTTGGGCCAGACAATTAAACAAAGCATTATTATGCCGGGCAGTTAAGCCAAGCATCCTTAGGCCAGGCAATTAAGCCAAGCATCATTAGGCTAAGCAATCAAGCCAAACATCCTTAGGCTAAACATCCTTAGGCTAGGCAGTTAAGCTATTCATCCTAAGGCCAGTCAGTTAAGCAAAGCATCTGTAGGCCATGCAGTTAAGCCAAGCATCATTAGGCTATGCACTTAAGACAAACATTCTTAGTCCAAGTAGTTAAGTCAAACATTTTTAGCCCAGACAGTTAAGCCAAACATCCATAGCTGACACAGTTATGCAAAACATCCTTAGGACTGGCAGTTAAGCCATTCATCCTAAGGCCAGGCAGTTACGCCATTCATAGTCATAGTCAGTCTTTCCATGACTGACTATCTGCAAAAGGATTTGAAGAAATTGAAGAGTTTCGGCCAATGTTTTATGGATTGCTAAATGAACAGTTAGAAAACTACTAAGTATTTCAAGGTCCTTAACACCCTCTTTTTTAATATAACTAATTAACTAGGCTCATGATCAATATGGTACCGATACCACCAGAGTTTGAGACACCGACCTAATTAAGAAATAGTTATTCAAGCATCTACTCCGCATTATTTTATTACTGTTTATCGAGAAATGTCATCTCAATTTTGTGGGCATGGTGAGAACGGAAATTAAGACATAGCAACTAGGCGCAGGATGACGTGTGTCGACCATGACGTGGATCCCCTTGACATTTACACTTGCCAATATATATATATATATATATATATATATATATATATATATATATATATATATATATATATATATATATATATATATATATATATATATATATATCTTCGAAAAATTCTTAGAATCATATTTATTTTCGAGTCACCACTTTGCCATTAAAATTCATAAAAAAAAAATCAAAAACTCTAATGTGATATCTAATATAAGTTATCTCTTTGAAAGAACCACTTCTCCCTAAAAAACTCATTATTTTTAAACAGTGATATTCGATTGATGTCCTTTCTGCTATTTCAGACCATTCTGTCATTCGTTTTGCTATTCAAACATATGTTACTGGGGCTCATGGCGTTAATACTGCCATTAAAATAAAGACGTAGCAATAGCGATAAAAAAACAACTGCGAAACGGTTTCTTTCTAAACTCTATTCTCACGAAGTCCTTATGGAATGAGGTTCTGTGTATATTCAAACTCGCCGGGTGTCTAGAGAGTCCTTAATTTAGCATTTACATCAGCAAACAATGGAATACCCTTGCGGTCGATCTTAGGTCATCTCATTACTGTGAAGCGAGTTTGCAAATGTTTAAGCAATGGGGCGCAATTACACACACACACACATTATATATATATATATATATATATATATATGTGTGTGTGTGTATTTGTGTGTGTGTTGTGGTGTGTGCGTATGAGCGTAGGTTAATTAAAAAAATCTTTTATTATCAAATGATAGCTAATGTGAGAATATTATAAAAAAAAAAATTCTCGATTGAGTTGAGCAAAACTTTCTACTCATATTGTCGTGAACTATCCTTGAATATTTCCTGATGTAAAAGGAATGTTTACATATACAGCACAGTACAACCCCAAACAACTTTTTATAAGGATTAGCATTAGCATAGTTTTGTTTATTTTGATCTGCTCCTTTATGTTCTTATTGTTAAAAGGATTTCTGGAACTTATTAATTGTTTTATGAAATATACGTTATTGAAATGTCATATGCATCATGGAATATGAAGAACTTTTGAATCAATCCTCCCCCCCCCCCCCCCTTAAACTTAGAACAAGTAGAAACCTTAACATTTCAAGTCAATGAAGTTGAGAGCTTGCGTGAAAAACACTAAACATTTTTAGACATGATTTTCATTGTTCACGACGGAAAATTAAATTTTTAACTTGCCCAAAATCTTATTATGAATCTTACAAGAAAACTTATGTCCTTATGACCTATCAGAAAATGAATGAGCCTCAATTCAATAACGACGCAACTTTTTGCAGTGAAGTTAGATGACTGCAAAAGTTGTAATCAAGGCAGAAAAAAATATATTATCAATATTATCAGAAAGAAATGTTTAAATCAGTCTGCTTGGATAAAACTATATCGAAACACTACTTCCAATTGGAATATATATATATATATATATATATATATATATATATATATATATATATATATATATATATATATATATATATATATATATATATATATACATATATACATATATACATATATACATATATACATATATACATATATACATATATACATATATATATATATATATATATATATATATATATATATATATATATATATATATATATATATATATATATATGTGTGTGTGTGTGTGTGTGTGGTTTTGAAACAGCTTTTCTCTACTCCAAGTTTCATCGAAGGCGATTGCCTTCGTGGGGTCAGTGCGTTTCCTGTAGGAATCTTTGTATTTTCTCAGCTTCTTTAGATTCTCAGGATGTGGCGGGATGTTGCAAGGACAACCCCCACACCCTGAATCACACTTACTGACAATGGTCTCCACAAAACAAACTTTCCCCTTACGTAATCTACAACCAGACTCTTAGACAAAAAGGACGAAATAACCAAAACAAAACATAACCTTAAAACTATATATTTCTTACTAACTATAACAATCACTTAAAAATATTTAAATAACCAAAATAATGTCATTCACGAAACCTTAATACTAAAGACAGACAAACAAATCACCAAACCTAAATCTTCAAAAACAAAATATTCAGTAAATATATATGTGACCACGGACACCGTCGCCAATACTCAAAATAACCCTCACAAACCCGACACCGACACCATTCACAAACAGTACAAAAAACGCAACTAAAATAATAAATCACAGTATGTGGACACCGTTGTCCATACAAGGCCCCAGAGACCTTCACAGCCCACTGCCACAACTTATTGGCAAACGGTAGTACCCCGAGTCCAACTACCACACTCACTTCCTATATCGGGGTTAATTAATCATAGTCATCATTATCATCATCATCACAGTCTTATTCATCAGTGGTCCAGACGGAAATTCCTTCATACGGGCGGGATCATTATGGCATCAATATCAATAAAATCGTTAAGAGTAATCAAATCATAATCATAATCGTAGTCCAGGTCGTCAACAAAATAAATCTGAGCAATCTTATCAAGTTTTGTTACAGGCCAAGTCGTCAACAATCAAGTAAACACTCGAGGAAACTCTCTCCCAAAGGAGGAATTACGGCCTGAAAAATGAAAAAAGAAAAACACTTATGAACACTCCTAACTAACTGAACTATCGCAGTATTCAAAGGACACACAGTACTGGCGCTTCCTGCAGTCAAATCAAAAAAGCATTCGCTCCGAAACATTCACCACTGTCGTAACCTAACTAAAAAATGTAAACAAACAATCTCATTTATACCAACAGTCTTTCTCACCACAAACGATCATTCGCCAACTACCTCTCTCTCTCTCTCTCTCTCTCTCTCTCTCTCTCTCTCTCTCTCTCTCTCTCTCTCTCTCTCTCTCTCTCTCTCTCAGGATTTGGCAAAAACAAAAAATAAAAATAAAGCAAAAATAAATCCTCCACATTCCTCCCCCCTTACTTTGCCAAATCCTTCTCACACAACACTTACATTATTTTGTTCATAACCCAATCGCAGTCGGGAACGGGACCTCTACTCCGAGTAACTGGGCCTCCATATACTCTCTCATTCACTTCTTCCTTATCACAATCATTCGCTACATTAACACTATTCCTATCTAAATCCCTACCATCTAATATATCATGTACAATCATATCTACCTCGTTCTCATCTGGCCCTATAATTACACTCATTTCTGTAAACAGTTCATCCATTTCATCAAAAACATTCTCAACTTTAGTAAAAGATTCATTCATGCTACTAATCATTCTCCTATCTCTCACTCTCGCATTCGTCATCCTTTCTTTTACATCACCTAGGGAAAAGCCACACACACTATAGGTATCATTCATACTCAGCCATGATTCATCTGTATTAACACATTTATCTTCCATACACACTTGCACATTTACACCCTTGTCATACTTATTTCTATTCTCACTTTTACTTATAAAATTTCCCCTTCTTTCATCTTTACTTAAAGCTCTTGTATTCTTCCTTTTATTATATTCTACTAACACCAACTGTTTACCTTCCAGACCTAAGTCCTCATACATACTAGGTTCACCCTTGTTCCTTTTCAACCATTTACTCATCCCATTCTCTTGGATATACTCAGGTACCTCTTTCCATTTACGCAACTGGTTGTGGTGGGCCCTAATTTTTCCCACAATACCACCCACACACAACTTACCCAAAACGTAACTTAATCCACTCGAACCAACTTCTAACACCTCATAGTGACCTTCAAATTTATCACGCACCTTATTTACATTCTTTCTACCCTTTTCAATTACTTCTTTCATCACTCTCTCATCAAATTTAAAGCTTTCAAACCTCTTATTTGCTTTCCTCCACACATCTCTATCATCCTCCGACACACCCAACCTCGGTCTTATTACCTTTTCAAAATTTAACACAAACTTACATGGAGACATACCCGTACTCTTATGCACTGTTGCATTGTAAGCCCATAACGCTCTACCAACATACAAATCCCAATCATTATCACATGTACTCATCATTCGCAAAATTTCAGTTAATGTTCTTACAGTCCTTTCAGCCAACCCATTCGCACTTGGCATATAAGGAGTCGAATACACATGTTCAATACCCCATTCTCTTAACATCAGCTCAAACTCCCATCCAACAAACTCAGGGCCATTATCACTTAACATTCTCACCGGCTTACACACACAACGGCAACATCACTTGACCAACCATTCTTGCAACAGTCTCACTCCGTTTATCCTTGATGGGTATTGCATAGGTAAATTTACTCATGTGATCAACCATAACAATCATTCCCACATGTCGTCTCGCAGTCACAGGCAACGAAACACAATCAATCACAAACATCTCAAATGGTTCTTTCATACGTAATCTCAAAACAGGTGGATTAGCATGCACTCTCTGATACTTCCCTTTCTGGCAATCTTCACACGTAGTCGCTACATCCTTACATATCTGACTCAACCCAGGTGTAAACAATCTCTCACGCATGCATTCCCATAATTTATTCTTACCCATATGCCCATATCTGTCATGCACTAACATACACATACTTACTGCTGCGTGCATTGGAAACACAGGAACATATATATCTTCATCCATTCCTTTATGTAGAAAATAAACAATATTCTTACACACAATAAGTCTCTTACTAACTTTCTTATACACCTCTAAATCAGACGGCCATTCTTCTACCCCAATACTATTCAACATACATTCACGTAACCTTTTAATTTCCTCACATTAATCGTGCATTTCTTCCACCTCCTCTTTAGTCAGTAGATCATCCTCACTCCTCGTAATATCAACCATGCCAACAAAATTCGCCATAAATACACTATTATCTTCTATCACAACTACTTCACATCCATTCTTCAAAAGCAAACCACTACCAATATCAACTGATAAATCATGCAATCTTAAAAAGTCAATTCCTATCAAAAAAAACAACTAGGCATCTCATTCTCTCCCATTACAATAAAATTATGTTCCACCTCCATACTTCCCAGTTTTACTTTCAAACGCACTTCTTCCCAAACAAGCAAACTTCCTTTACCTATCCCATGAATTCTCACACTCGTACATTGCCGTTTCACTTCCCAATTGTACCGCTCTATTTCCTTGATAACAGACATATTCACTAATGACACTTGCGCACCTGTATCAATTAAACTACACTATTCATTCTCATTTATACCCACATACGTCATCATTCTTCCTTTTACACCATGCATACAAATGTTTACTCTCCTATCAATAGGGTCATCCTTATCACACCCATGGTCATCTTCGCTATCTTCTATGCTCATACCATTCTGATTCAAATCACTCGGACAATCCTCCTTCTTACTCAACAACTTGCAACATCTTTCATTACATTGTAACCTCAATATATACTCCCTTTCAGTCTCTTTATTTGCTCGGTACTGCATCGGACGATTCCACCCAAAATACAAATAAATAGTGACACCATATAACATACTTACTACCAACAATACTTTTGATAACAATTCACCCTCAAGCATACTATCCTCCTCCTTATATGCCATTTCTTTCGATACTTCATTCCTAACACTCATTCTAAGCTCATCTATACTAGCAGGTATATCCCTATTCAAATCCTTCAATTTAACCTTATTTAACCCACACAAAATACATTTATACACCATGTCATCCCCTTCAAAACTTTGTACCACCATTAAATCTTCCGGCAACCTTTCAAAATTACTATCATTCTCGCTACTCTCTTCTATCTTACCATGCATTCTTGACATCGCATCTGCTATCACGTTCTTACTCCCAGGTACATATTCTAGCTTAAAGTCAAATTCATTCAAATCCTCTATTGTCCTCGCAACTCTAGCATTCACAGACTCTTTCCTAATCATGTACACTAGGGGCTGATGGTTAGTACGCACAATAAATTTCACACCATACAAAAATACCTTCAACGCTTTCACGCAGAACCTTATCGTAGCCAACTCCCTTTCAATCGTGGAATACTTTCGCTCAGCCTTATTAAATGCTTTACTTACATACGCTATCACTCTCAACTGTTCATCTCCGTTTATTCTTTGCATTTGAACCAAGCAACCACCCATACTAATCCCACTAGCATCCGTATATAACTCTAGCATACTCGCATGTTCACTATAATCGGGAAAAGCCAAAGTGATGTCTCTCGCAGCCTCTTCTTTCAAGTTTTCAAATGCTTTAATCATACGCTCATCCCATTTCAGTCTCGTACTATTTCTCTTACCTGTCCGCTCATTCAAAGGCTTCCCTATTCCCGAACAATCTCTGACAAACTTCCGACCAAATTCAATTAACCCAAGAAAACCTCTCAACTCACGCACCGTATGAGGACGTGGAAACTCTCTCACCTTACAAACTTTTCACTCTTCCTTATACCCGATTCACTCACCACATGCCCAAGAAATTCCACCTCCCCGGTCAACCATGTACACTTTTCAAGCTTAACTTTCACCCCAACTTCTATCAACCGTTCTAATACTGCTTCAAGCAACTGCATGTGCTCCTCAATAGTCTCACTAGCAATCAAAATATCATCAATAAAAACAGTCACCTTCTGTCTAGCAAACCCAGCCAAAATTACATTCATCGCCCTCTGGAAGGCAGCAGGCGCATTAGCAAGGCCAAAACTTAATCTCTTAAACTGATAATGACAATTACTGCTCGAAAATGCTGTAATGGGCCTGCTCCCCTCTGCCAGAGGCATCTGGTAATAGCCCCTAACTAAATCTAACTTTGTAAAAACTTTCATACCATGCATCTTATACACACAGGCAGACACTACATTCATTGGGAAACGTTCTTTAACAGTTACTTCATTCACCTTCCTATAATCAATACACATACGTAAACTTCCATCCGGCTTTCTTACAGGTACAATAGGGCTATTCCAGGCACTCTCACTCCTTTCTATTACACCCATTTGCTCTAACTCCTGGCACTGCTCTTCTATTTCTCTGGCAATAGGCGGAGAAAAATGTCAGGGACGCTGATATATGGGGGTATCATTACTAAGAACTATCTTAAATTCAGGCAGCTTTGATCCCCCACAATCCTCGTCACCGCGACTCAAAACTCTCCGTCTATCCCATAACATCCTATACAATTGTTCCCTTTCTCCCTCACTTATATTCTCATCTACATTAATTCTTTCTTTCAAACTTTCATAGTCCCAATCGTCATCCTGCTTTATCTTACCCGTCATAACACGTCTCAATTTAACATACCTTTCATCCTCTACATTGACCAACGTATACATACATCCCATGCAATCATCCTCACATATACCCTGTATTCTCTTCCTCCTTACAGTCGTCAACAAGCTCACATACACCTTCGGCTCCTGCAAATTCAAAATACCATCATACACATGCACACTTGCTTTCACCAAATTACTTGCTTCCGAACCTTCCACTACATATTCACAATTGTCACTATTGGCAATTCCCAGACTATTCGGCCATGCAACTTTTACACTGACAACCTCACTCGCATCTTTTGACAATTTAACACCTTCTTTTGCTATTAACGGCACACCTTTCCATACCTTCGTACATACACTACCATCTTCATTCAAATAAAATTCCCCACAAAATTTACCCTTAACTTTCATCTCTATCATATTTACACTAGGATGTATATTCATACCGCATTTTTTCAAGAAGTTATAACCTAACAACACATCGTATTTGTCATTTACTCCCTCAACCACATAAAAATCATTATCTTCCATCATCAGCCCCCCAATCATAACATTTTCACGTAACTTTCCTTGCACAGACATACTTAAATTACCGATACCTTTCACTTCACCTTTACACCCCCTAAATTCACACACATCCCTTACCTTATCGTATGCATTCCTAAACATTAAATTGACACCACAACCAGTATCAATCAGACCAACTAGCTCTATTCCATTAAAATTTACTTTTGCACTCATGCAGTCATAAGCTCTTTCTCCCATCACGTCTTCATGTAGTAAACCTTCACGAACATGCATCACATTCACTCCGCACACACTCGAGGACTCACCCAGCTGAACCCTCTTACACTCTAGTTTCCCGAACATCCTGGCTGATTTACTCGCTTCTTCCTACATACCCTAGCTACATGTCCATCTGCACCACATTCAGTACACTTACCCCGTGGCTCCTTGCACATTCTAGCATAATGACCATCCTTACCACAATTACCGCAAATCACATTTGTACGATTACTCCGACATCCACTCGCTATGTGCCCAGTCATACCACACCAATAACATTTTATCCCTTTCTCTTTCTTGCACTTACTAATTCTATGCCCTACCTCACCCCATCTAAAACAAGCACCTAGAGCCCATCTACATTCATTCTTCTTATGTCCTACTTTCCCACATCTATAACACTTCTCTTCACGGATACAACTACCTGACCTACCTTGCGGCGCACTAGCACTCCTATCCCTCCAAACCTGATTCCCTTGCCTAAACCCTTCATTTGTCCTTACGGGTATTCCCACATTACTCGCCCTAACACTCCTATCTACTACACTATCAGCTACCCTCATCGGTCCTCTCATAACAGCATCTCTAAAACTAACAAATTCTGGCACACTTTCCTCCATTCCAGTTCTTACACTCACAGATTTACTTTCTTTCATACACCTATCCAACTCTTAATCCTCAACTATCTCTAAAATATCATCCCATGTCAATCTTTCTTTCGTCCACCTCATTTTCTCCTTCCGTTTCAAATTAACAAACTCAGCAACATTCTCGGGTACAGTAGCCAAAAACTTCTTCATTAACTCCTTATTCTCATTTATACCTTCATCCCCATACTTCTTCCTAGCTAAAGTTTCCAACCTACATACATACATCGATATCGCTTCTCCTGCATTCATCCGGGCTTCATCAAAATCATTCTTACACTTATATTTAACACTCCCTTTCATACGTTTTACCTGCTCAATTATTCTCTTTTTCACACTTTCATAATCAACGTCCCCTACACTCATTATCACTCCATACATCGTCAACAAATACCCAGTCAAATATTCTCCTAACTCCC
The DNA here is from genome assembly GCF_036898095.1 of Palaemon carinicauda. NCBI lineage: Eukaryota > Metazoa > Arthropoda > Malacostraca > Decapoda > Palaemonidae > Palaemon > Palaemon carinicauda. Next base: position 121,549,749 of record NC_090731.1, on the reverse strand, counting down.
TAGCCCAAACTCTTTTACTATCACCATACTTATCCTGACAATACCTCTCATACTCCTTGAAAAAATCATATACATCCCTACTGCTATGCTCATTGAACCGTTCACACCGAGGTACCTCTCTCATAAACACAGTCTTACACACATCACGTTCATTCTCACTGCTATCATCACTGTCTACTCCCTTGTTACCTTCTTTCTCATTTGAATATAATTAATCCACTTCCACACTTAAATTCCTATCCTTAACCATTCCCTTCTTACCCTTTTTCTTACTTACCACTTTCACCCATTCACGACCATCCTTGCTATCATCCTGACACTTTTTCTTCTCTTTCTTTACATCACTTTTACCTTTCTTATTCTTCCTATTACATTTTTGTTCATCCTTACTATGCCTAATTCCCTTATCTTCAATCTCACTATCACTATTACTATTACTATCACACCCTTTCCCATTATCACTAACCTTAGCCTTCTCATCCACTATCAACCCATTAGCCGAAACTGAGGACACTTCTCCGACTACACCTTCACCCATTATAGTTTTCATCATCCCCATTACTTGCCCCATCATATCTTCCATTCGTTTCTCCATTCGTTCTTCATTTTGTTTCATCCTCATCTCAACACATTCTCCCGCTCTCTCTACTGTCCCTTTTAACTCCCTAAGCTCCTTCTGCATCGCCGCATTCTCACAGTTCAACCTCTCATTCTCTATTAGCAACCTCTCCTCACGCTCCTTACTCAGCCGCAATTCCTCCTTCAAAACCTTTACCTGTTCTTCCATTTTTTTCAGTCTTAATTCTAAATTCGTATCCTATCAGTCCTTCGTCAAAGAGTCCAGCTATCAGTCCCGCCTCAGCAGTCCCTGTTCGGGCGCCAAAATAATGTGGCGGGATGTTGCAAGGACAACCCCCACACCCTGAATCACACTTACTGACAATGGTCTCCACAAAACAAACTTTCCCCTTACGTAATCTACAACCAGACTCTTAGACAAAAAGGACGAAATAACCAAAACAAAACATAACCTTAAAACTATATATTTCTTACTAACTATAACAATCACTTAAAAATATTCAAATAACCAAAATAATGTCATTCACGAAACCTTAATACTAAAGACAGACAAACAAATCACCAAACCTAAATCTTCAAAAACAAAATATTCAGTAGATATATATGTGACCACGGACACCGTCGCCAATACTCAAAATAACCCTCACAAACCCGACACCGACACCATTCACAAACAGTACAAAAAACGCAACTAAAATAATAAATCACAGTATGTGGACACCGTTGTCCATACAAGGCCCCAGAGACCTTCACAGCCCACTGCCACAACTTATTGGCAAACGGTAGTACCCCGAGTCCAACTACCACACTCACTTCCTATATCGGGGTTAATTAATCATAGTCATCATTATCATCATCATCACAGTCTTATTCATCAGTGGTCCAGACGGAAATTCCTTCATACGGGCGGGATCATTATGGCATCAATATCAATAAAATCGTTAAGAGCAATCAAATCATAATCATAATCGTAGTTCAGGTCGTCAACAAAATAAATCTGAGCAATCTTATCAAGTTCTGTTACAGGCCAAGTCGTCAACAATCAAGTAAACACTCGAGGAAACTCTCTCCCAAAGGAGGAATTACGGCCTGAAAAATGAAAAAAGAAAAACACTTATGAACACTCCTAACTAACTGAACTATCGCAGTATTCAAAGGACACACAGTACTGGCGCTTCCTGCAGTCAAATCAAAAAAGCATTCGCTCCGAAACATTCACCACTGTCGTAACCTAACTAAAAAATGTAAACAAACAATCTCATTTATACCAACAGTCTTTCTCACCACAAACGATCATTCGCCAACTACCTCTCTCTCTCTCTCTCTCTCTCTCTCTCTCTCTCTCTCTCTCTCTCTCTCTCTCTCTCTCTCTCTCTCTCTCTCTCTCTCTCTCAGGATTTGGCAAAAACAAAAAATAAAAATAAAGCAAAAATAAATCCTCCACATTCCTCCCCCCTTACTTTGCCAAATCCTTCTCACACAACACTTACATTATTTTGTTCATAACCCAATCGCAGTCGGGAACGGGACCTCTACTCCGAGTAACTGGGCCTCCATATACTCTCTCATTCACTTCTTCCTTATCACAATCATTCGCTACATTAACACTATTCCTATCTAAATCCCTACCATCTAATATATCATGTACAATCATATCTACCTCGTTCTCATCTGGCCCTATAATTACACTCATTTCTGTAAACAGTTCATCCATTTCATCAAAAACATTCTCAACTTTAGTAAAAGATTCATTCATGCTACTAATCATTCTCCTATCTCTCACTCTCGCATTCGTCATCCTTTCTTTTACATCACCTAAGGAAAAGCCACACACACTATAGGTATCATTCATACTCAGCCATGATTCATCTGTATTAACACATTTATCTTCCATACACACTTGCACATTTACACCCTTGTCATACTTATTTCTATTCTCACTTTTACTTATAAAATTTCCCCTTCTTTCATCTTTACTTAAAGCTCTTGTATTCTTCCTTTTATTATATTCTACTAACACCAACTGTTTACCTTCCAGACCTAAGTCCTCATACATACTAGGTTCACCCTTGTTCCTTTTCAACCATTTACTCATCCCATTCTCTTGGATATACTCAGGTACCTCTTTCCATTTACGCAACTGGTTGTGGTGGGCCCTAATTTTTCCCACAATACCACCCACACACAACTTACCCAAAACGTAACTTAATCCACTCGAACCAACTTCTAACACCTCATAGTGACCTTCAAATTTATCACGCACCTTATTTACATTCTTTCTACCCTTTTCAATTACTTCTTTCATCACTCTCTCACCAAATTTAAAGCTTTCAAACCTCTTATTTGCTTTCCTCCACACATCTCTATCATCCTCCGACACACCCAACCTCGGTCTTATTACCTTTTCAAAATTTAACACAAACTTACATGGAGACATACCCGTACTCTTATGCACTGTTGCATTGTAAGCCCATAACGCTCTACCAACATACAAATCCCAATCATTATCACATGTACTCATCATTCGCAAAATTTCAGTTAATGTTCTTACAGTCCTTTCAGCCAACCCATTCGCACTTGGCATATAAGGAGTCGAATACACATGTTCAATACCCCATTCTCTTAACATCAGCTCAAACTCCCATCCAACAAACTCAGGGCCATTATCACTTAACATTCTCACCGGCTTACACACACAACGGCAACATCACTTGACCAACCATTCTTGCAACAGTCTCACTCCGTTTATCCTTGATGGGTATTGCATAGGTAAATTTACTCATGTGATCAACCATAACAATCATTCCCACATGTCGTCTCGCAGTCACAGGCAACGAAACACAATCAATCACAAACATCTCAAATGGTTCTTTCATACGTAATCTCAAAACAGGTGGATTAGCATGCACTCTCTGATACTTCCCTTTCTGGCAATCTTCACACGTAGTCGCTACATCCTTACATATCTGACTCAACCCAGGTGTAAACAATCTCTCACGCATGCATTCCCATAATTTATTCTTACCCATATGCCCATATCTGTCATGCACTAACATACACATACTTACTGCTGCGTGCATTGGAAACACAGGAACATATATATCTTCATCCATTCCTTTATGTAGAAAATAAACAATATTCTTACACACAATAAGTCTCTTACTAACTTTCTTATACACCTCTAAATCAGACGGCCATTCTTCTACCCCAATACTATTCAACATACATTCACGTAACCTTTTAATTTCCTCACATTAATCGTGCATTTCTTCCACCTCCTCTTTAGTCAGTAGATCATCCTCACTCCTCGTAATATCAACCATGCCAACAAAATTCGCCATAAATACACTATTATCTTCTATCACAACTACTTCACATCCATTCTTCAAAAGCAAACCACTACCAATATCAACTGATAAATCATGCAATCTTAAAAAGTCAATTCCTATCAAAAAAAACAACTAGGCATCTCATTCTCTCCCATTACAATAAAATTATGTTCCACCTCCATACTTCCCAGTTTTACTTTCAAACGCACTTCTTCCCAAACAAGCAAACTTCCTTTACCTATCCCATGAATTCTCACACTCGTACATTGCCGTTTCACTTCCCAATTGTACCGCTCTATTTCCTTGATAACAGACATATTCACTAATGACACTTGCGCACCTGTATCAATTAAACTACACTATTCATTCTCATTTATACCCACATACGTCATCATTCTTCCTTTTACACCATGCATACAAATGTTTACTCTCCTATCAATAGGGTCATCCTTATCACACCCATGGTCATCTTCGCTATCTTCTATGCTCATACCATTCTGATTCAAATCACTCGGACAATCCTCCTTCTTACTCAACAACTTGCAACATCTTTCATTACATTGTAACCTCAATATATACTCCCTTTCAGTCTCTTTATTTGCTCGGTACTGCATCGGACGATTCCACCCAAAATACAAATAAATAGTGACACCATATAACATACTTACTACCAACAATACTTTTGATAACAATTCACCCTCAAGCATACTATCCTCCTCCTTATATGCCATTTCTTTCGATACTTCATTCCTAACACTCATTCTAAGCTCATCTATACTAGCAGGTATATCCCTATTCAAATCCTTCAATTTAACCTTATTTAACCCACACAAAATACATTTATACACCATGTCATCCCCTTCAAAACTTTGTACCACCATTAAATCTTCCGGCAACCTTTCAAAATTACTATCATTCTCGCTACTCTCTTCTATCTTACCATGCATTCTTGACATCGCATCTGCTATCACGTTCTTACTCCCAGGTACATATTCTAGCTTAAAGTCAAATTCATTCAAATCCTCTATTGTCCTCGCAACTCTAGCATTCACAGACTCTTTCCTAATCATGTACACTAGGGGCTGATGGTTAGTACGCACAATAAATTTCACACCATACAAAAATACCTTCAACGCTTTCACGCAGAACCTTATCGTAGCCAACTCCCTTTCAATCGTGGAATACTTTCGCTCAGCCTTATTAAATGCTTTACTTACATACGCTATCACTCTCAACTGTTCATCTCCGTTTATTCTTTGCATTTGAACCAAGCAACCACCCATACTAATCCCACTAGCATCCGTATATAACTCTAGCATACTCGCATGTTCACTATAATCGGGAAAAGCCAAAGTGATGTCTCTCGCAGCCTCTTCTTTCAAGTTTTCAAATGCTTTAATCATACGCTCATCCCATTTCAGTCTCGTACTATTTCTCTTACCTGTCCGCTCATTCAAAGGCTTCCCTATTCCCGAACAATCTCTGACAAACTTCCGACCAAATTCAATTAACCCAAGAAAACCTCTCAACTCACGCACCGTATGAGGACGTGGAAACTCTCTCACCTTACAAACTTTTCACTCTTCCTTATACCCGATTCACTCACCACATGCCCAAGAAATTCCACCTCCCCGGTCAACCATGTACACTTTTCAAGCTTAACTTTCACCCCAACTTCTATCAACCGTTCTAATACTGCTTCAAGCAACTGCATGTGCTCCTCAATAGTCTCACTAGCAATCAAAATATCATCAATAAAAACAGTCACCTTCTGTCTATCAAACCCAGCCAAAATTACATTCATCGCCCTCTGGAAGGCAGCAGGCGCATTAGCAAGGCCAAAACTTAATCTCTTAAACTGATAATGACAATTACTGCTCGAAAATGCTGTAATGGGCCTGCTCCCCTCTGCCAGAGGCATCTGGTAATAGCCCCTAACTAAATCTAACTTTGTAAAAACTTTCATACCATGCATCTTATACACACAGGCAGACACTACATTCATTGGGAAACGTTCTTTAACAGTTACTTCATTCACCTTCCTATAATCAATACACATACGTAAACTTCCATCCGGCTTTCTTACAGGTACAATAGGGCTATTCCAGGCACTCTCACTCCTTTCTATTACACCCATTTGCTCTAACTCCTGGCACTGCTCTTCTATTTCTCTGGCAATAGGCGGAGAAAAATGTCGGGGACGCTGATATATGGGGGTATCATTACTAAGAACTATCTTAAATTCAGGCAGCTTTGATCCCCCACAATCCTCGTCACCGCGACTCAAAACTCTCCGTCTATCCCATAACATCCTATACAATTGTTCCCTTTCTCCCTCACTTATATTCTCATCTACATTAATTCTTTCTTTCAAACTTTCATAGTCCCAATCGTCATCCTGCTTTATCTTACCCGTCATAACACGTCTCAATTTAACATACCTTTCATCCTCTACATTGACCAACGTATACATACATCCCATGCAATCATCCTCACATATACCCTGTATTCTCTTCCTCCTTACAGTCGTCAACAAGCTCACATACACCTTCGGCTCCTGCAAATTCAAAATACCATCATACACATGCACACTTGCTTTCACCAAATTACTTGCTTCCGAACCTTCCACTACATATTCACAATTGTCACTATTGGCAATTCCCAGACTATTCGGCCATGCAACTTTTACACTGACAACCTCACTCGCATCTTTTGACAATTTAACACCTTCTTTTGCTATTAACGGCACACCTTTCCATACCTTCGTACATACACTACCATCTTCATTCAAATAAAATTCCCCACAAAATTTACCCTTAACTTTCATCTCTATCATATTTACACTAGGATGTATATTCATACCGCATTTTTTCAAGAAGTTATAACCTAACAACACATCGTATTTGTCATTTACTCCCTCAACCACATAAAAATCATTATCTTCCATCATCAGCCCCCCAATCATAACATTTTCACGTAACTTTCCTTGCACAGACATACTTAAATTACCGATACCTTTCACTTCACCTTTACACCCCCTAAATTCACACACATCCCTTACCTTATCGTATGCATTCCTAAACATTAAATTGACACCACAACCAGTATCAATCAGACCAACTAGCTCTATTCCATTAAAATTTACTTTTGCACTCATGCAGTCATAAGCTCTTTCTCCCATCACGTCTTCATGTAGTAAACCTTCACGAACATGCATCACATTCACTCCGCACACACTCGAGGACTCACCCAGCTGAACCCTCTTACACTCTAGTTTCCCGAACATCCTGGCTGATTTACTCGCTTCTTCCTACATACCCTAGCTACATGTCCATCTGCACCACATTCAGTACACTTACCCCGTGGCTCCTTGCACATTCTAGCATAATGACCATCCTTACCACAATTACCGCAAATCACATTTGTACGATTACTCCGACATCCACTCGCTATGTGCCCAGTCATACCACACCAATAACATTTTATCCCTTTCTCTTTCTTGCACTTACTAATTCTATGCCCTACCTCACCCCATCTAAAACAAGCACCTAGAGCCCATCTACATTCATTCTTCTTATGTCCTACTTTCCCACATCTATAACACTTCTCTTCACGGATACAACTACCTGACCTACCTTGCGGCGCACTAGCACTCCTATCCCTCCAAACCTGATTCCCTTGCCTAAACCCTTCATTTGTCCTTACGGGTATTCCCACATTACTCGCCCTAACACTCCTATCTACTACACTATCAGCTACCCTCATCGGTCCTCTCATAACAGCATCTCTAAAACTAACAAATTCTGGCACACTTTCCTCCATTCCAGTTCTTACACTCACAGATTTACTTTCTTTCATACACCTATCCAACTCTTAATCCTCAACTATCTCTAAAATATCATCCCATGTCAATCTTTCTTTCGTCCACCTCATTTTCTCCTTCCGTTTCAAATTAACAAACTCAGCAACATTCTCGGGTACAGTAGCCAAAAACTTCTTCATTAACTCCTTATTCTCATTTATACCTTCATCCCCATACTTCTTCCTAGCTAAAGTTTCCAACCTACATACATACATCGATATCGCTTCTCCTGCATTCATCCGGGCTTCATCAAAATCATTCTTACACTTATATTTAACACTCCCTTTCATACGTTTTACCTGCTCAATTATTCTCTTTTTCACACTTTCATAATCAACGTCCCCTACACTCATTATCACTCCATACATCGTCAACAAATACCCAGTCAAATATTCTCCTAACTCCCTAGCCCAAACTCTTTTACTATCACCATACTTATCCTGACAATACCTCTCATACTCCTTGAAAAAATCATATACATCCCTACTGCTATGCTCATTGAACCGTTCACACCGAGGTACCTCTCTCATAAACACAGTCTTACACACATCACGTTCATTCTCACTGCTATCATCACTGTCTACTCCCTTGTTACCTTCTTCCTCATTTGAATATAATTAATCCACTTCCACACTTAAATTCCTATCCTTAACCATTCCCTTCTTACCCTTTTTCTTACTTACCACTTTCACCCATTCACGATCATCCTTGCTATCATCCTGACACTTTTTCTTCTCTTTCTTTACATCACTTTTACCTTTCTTATTCTTCCTATTACATTTTTGTTCATCCTTACTATGCCTAATTCCCTTATCTTCAATCTCACTATCACTATTACTATTACTATCACACCCTTTCCCATTATCACTAACCTTAGCCTTCTCATCCACTATCAACCCATTAGCCGAAACTGAGGACACTTCTCCGACTACACCTTCACCCATTATAGTTTTCATCATCCCCATTACTTGCCCCATCATATCTTCCATTCGTTTCTCCATTCGTTCTTCATTTTGTTTCATCCTCATCTCAACACATTCTCCCGCTCTCTCTACTGTCCCTTTTAACTCCCTAAGCTCCTTCTGCATCGCCGCATTCTCACAGTTCAACCTCTCATTCTCTATTAGCAACCTCTCCTCACGCTCCTTACTCAGCCGCAATTCCTCCTTCAAAACCTTTACCTGTTCTTCCATTTTTTTCAGTCTTAATTCTAAATTCGTATCCTATCAGTCCTTCGTCAAAGAGTCCAGCTATCAGTCCCGCCTCAGCAGTCCCTGTTCGGGCGCCAAAATAATGTGGCGGGATGTTGCAAGGACAACCCCCACACCCTGAATCACACTTACTGACAATGGTCTCCACAAAACAAACTTTCCCCTTACGTAATCTACAACCAGACTCTTAGACAAAAAGGACGAAATAACCAAAACAAAACATAACCTTAAAACTATATATTTCTTACTAACTATAACAATCACTTAAAAATATTCAAATAACCAAAATAATGTCATTCACGAAACCTTAATACTAAAGACAGACAAACAAATCACCAAACCTAAATCTTCAAAAACAAAATATTCAGTAAATATATATGTGACCACGGACACCGTCGCCAATACTCAAAATAACCCTCACAAACCCGACACCGACACCATTCACAAACAGTACAAAAAACGCAACTAAAATAATAAATCACAGTATGTGGACACCGTTGTCCATACAAGGCCCCAGAGACCTTCACAGCCCACTGCCACAACTTATTGGCAAACGGTAGTACCCCGAGTCCAACTACCACACTCACTTCCTATATCGGGGTTAATTAATCATAGTCATCATTATCATCATCATCACAGTCTTATTCATCAGTGGTCCAGACGGAAATTCCTTCATACGGGCGGGATCATTATGGCATCAATATCAATAAAATCGTTAAGAGCAATCAAATCATAATCATAATCGTAGTTCAGGTCGTCAACAAAATAAATCTGAGCAATCTTATCAAGTTCTGTTACAGGCCAAGTCGTCAACAATCAAGTAAACACTCGAGGAAACTCTCTCCCAAAGGAGGAATTACGGCCTGAAAAATGAAAAAAGAAAAACACTTATGAACACTCCTAACTAACTGAACTATCGCACTATAATCAAAGATAAATAATAAATTGTTCCTATCATCCACAATCACGACAAGCAAAGATAAACAAAACTGTACTTACTCAGAATATAAATTATCACTTCCACACTGGTAAAAATATATAATAATGATAATCCAGTATTCGAAGGACACACAGTACTGGCGCTTCCTGCAGTCAAATAAAAAAAGCATTCGCTTCGAAACATTCACCACTGTCGTAATCTAACTAAAAAATGTAAACAAACAATCTCATTTATACCAACAGTCTTTCTCACCACAAACGATCATTCGCTAACTACATCTCTCTCTCTCTCTCTCTCTCTCTCTCTCTCTCTCTCTCTCTCTCTCTCTCTCTCTCTCTCAGGATTTGGCAAAAACAAAAAATAAAAATAAAGCAAAAATAAATCCTCCACAAGGAGTAAACCTTCGGTTAAAGAAGCTGTGACTATACTTCTTCTTCATTCATTCTATCACTACAGCACTGATTCGATAAAACTGTCTTCATCAGTTGATTAATGATTAACATAAATTTACTATTTCTTTTATATATTAGGTTCTACAAAAGTGATTGCTTATTTTGAAATTATATTCATTAAAAAATTAAAATATTAAAATAAGCTGAAATAGTTTCTCATTACTCAGCTTACTGTCAAACACATCAACAAAAAGGGGTGCCTTTTCTTCTGGACATTGAATGAGAGAACCATCTGGTTTAATCAACGAAAGAACTGTTAAGTCTACACCAAAAAGTGCAGATTTAAAGGAAACCGACCGTTTAACTTCTAGGTTGTGCCAGAAGGGGTTTCTTTTCTGTTCAAATTATATTCTTTTTCCAGTTGAAGCATATAATTTTTGAGCAACACCTTGCAGCTGAATATAGTTATTCTAAGTCAATCCTTATCTTTTATATTTCCAAAATTGAAAATCATGTCTACAATCACAATTTAACCATGGCTTTACTCGGCAGAATAGTGAATAATTTACCCTTTACCAGTATCCATGCTGAATTTTTAAATTATGATAGGGAGGAAATATTTTCAACACTAGCTGAAACTGATAAGCATTTTCCAAAAAAAAAAAACATATAAATTTCTTGATTTTATACGTATCTAAATCCTACACCTTTCGTGCCCAAGGTACCATTTCCCTTCTTGCAAAGGCCTTCCCCTACAATCTACAATGTTAATTTTAAAGGTCATCAATGAACATCTCATATAATCAGGTTTAAAAAACTGAGCAATTTATAGACTTATAGCTGATTTTTATGATCGCTAATGGGTCTTTATTCGTATAGATATTATATTTTTATTGGATTTTATAAAATATGGATTTTTGTTACTCATAATCGTGAGTAATTATGCTTAACAAACTGTAAAATCCCCCCCCCCAAAAAAAAAAAAAAATAATAATTCTTTATACTTACTAGTTTGCACTAATTACCAATACTATTTTTTTTCTAAAGGTAAACCTGCTATGGGTTTCAATGCTTTCACAAATCCATACCTTTATAATAATGAGTTTTGTTTTATGACGCTATTTACTTCCAATGTCGGTAGTTAGTAGATGGAACCATTTAAAAGTAAAACAAAAGCAGAAAATTACTGAGAGAGTAAGAATTCTGAAACAGGTAAAGTCTTTTTATCGTTTTAACATTATCATTAATTATTAACCAAAATAGCTGCCTTTCCTCTCTCTTTTTTTTTTTTTTTCAAATATCTGCCTTGACATTTTGTTGTGAAAGAGGAATTTAAATGGATATGAAGCGATGTTCCAAAATAGTATCATGAATTAATTAATATTTTTTCTCTCTATCAGAAAAAAACATTAAATTAAATTCTTGCTATTTTGGGAAAATTGAAAAATTTCATCAACCTCACTTATATAATAAGGAATGAAATTTGATATAACTAACTTTCATGTTTTCTCACGTCTGTTATAATTCCTAGTTCACTGTTACTGGTTACAATTGTTTGATGTGTTACCTTTTGATATCCTTCCATATATAGTGAAGAGCAAGTTCCTAGTCATATATATATATATATATATATATGTGTGTGTGTGTGTGTGTGTGTATATATGTATGCATGTATGTATGTATGAATATTTCTATCCTGTTAGGCTGAGCGGAAGAGGTTATATGGAGCAATCATACGCTGGTGAGAGGGGTACTCAGAGAGCCACACTTGGAAACCACAATATCCAGCAAAATACTGAACCAGCTGGTTATGGTTAGAAAAGGGGAAGGAGTGGGAAGGGTTAAACCTATGTCATTTGTGCAAGTGTGTCTATTTTTGACACGTCGTGGATACTAATATATATATATATATATATATATATATATATATATATAATTTGACCAATGGTAGCATATTATTGAACAATAATAATAAAACATTCAAAATAACAAGAACATTTGGAAAAATGTGTAATAACGATAATAACACAGTTTTTTCTAATGACGCACTGTTGTGAGATACACGTGTTTTACTATAGTCTTGATTATCGGCCCATAAGAAAAAATAATTCCAGTTTTTACCAATTATATTCTCTACATATGGTAAAGATCAGTTTCATGGAAGTCTAAAACCAAAAAATTACAGATGCCGCTAAAATATTCTAGCTAAAGGAGGTTTTGGGTTATGAGGAATCAAATTCAGTGAAAAATCTTTTAATTACCCCTAATTTTATTAATGGCCGAAGAAGATAATATTGGCTACTCACCTGTAATCTTTTTTTTTTTTTTCCAAATTGTGTTAGCCTTTTAAATACCTGCAAATATTTTGGGATAAGAATATTTTTTCAGTGCACATCAGAGCAACCCAACTTCATCGAGTAACTACCCAGGACTATTTCAACTATTTACCTTAATAAAAAGCAACAGTTTTTAAAGGAACATGAAAAATTATTCATTAGTTCAGGAATTGAATCAAATCTCCTTACTAGTGATGCAAGTATTGCAACTAGTGAATGGGATAAAAGGATAAGTAAAGAATTAACTAAATAAAAAAGAAAATGATGGTTATATAATAAAGATAAATTATTAAAGTAGTTGATAATGCGGAAATGAGACTTATGGAAGCCTACTTAACAGAAAAGTACTTGCATGAGTTTAAACTTAAAATGTTCGACCAGTACTGATATGATTTGGAAGATCTTTCCTCAATATCATCATAGCGGGGTTAATACTTCAGGAATACATTGTAGTATCATGTCTATCGTAAAAGACCAAACTGTATATATATATATATATATATATATGTGTATATAGATACATACATATACTATATATATATATATATATATATATATATTTATATATATATATAATATATATACATATATATAATATATATATACATATATATAATATATATATATATATATACATATAAATAATATATATATATATATATATGTGTGTGTGTGTGTGCGTATGTGTGTGTACAGTAAATATATATATATATATATATATATACTGTACACACACACAGACACATATATATATATATATATATATTATATATATATGTATATATATATATATATATATATTTATATATATATATATATATATATATATATTATATATATGCATATATATTATATATATACATATATATATACATATATATAAATTCTAAGAACAAATCTGTCTCTTATGCATTAAACTAGTTTCTTTCTAGTAATAATAGTCTAGAGAACATTAAAAAGGTAGTAACATTTGCTTCGTTCCGAAAATGCCAAATTCTTCAGAAAACGTTTAGATTAATGTACAATCCCTATAAATGAGTCAGTAAACATTTCATTTATTTTAAGCTTTACTATGTATATACATTAAGCCAAATGGTATTTCGAGTCTCTCAGTAATAATAGTAAAATCTCCTTTAGTCTCCCGGATCAAATCTAGCTAGTTTTATATCCGCTGAAGTAATTAGCTATCCAACTAATGAAGAAAATAGTTTTCCAACTAATTAAGAAAATAGTTATTCAATTAATTTTGGTATAGATATAACCTTATATATACGAATCTTTCGATTCATGTTCGTATGATTCAAGTTTATTTTTTAAGAAACTATTACTAATGAGTGAGATAAGTTTAAAGTTAAAGCGAGACTTAAAATTTTCCCTGATTTTTTATTGAACATATAATTCCTTTAAAATCTAACACATATTTAAGAACTGATCTGAACTAGGGGTAACCTTTTATAAAATAAGAGCCCTTTTTCATGATTACATATGACTTATTAATCTTAATATATTTCATAATTATCCATTTTGCTTCTCATATATAGTTTATTGGTCATTTTTCTATTTCCTTTCCGTACTGAACTACTTTGCCTTTTGGGGCCCTTGGGCTTATAGCCTCTTACTTTACCTACTAGGGTAATATATTGGTCAATCATGGTGATAATAAATCGTTTTAGGTAATAGAAAACTTGCTATTATCAAGCATCTATTATGATTTATATCGCACAGAGACTGACAAGACTTTCACGATCCCTTAATAAGCCTTTTTTTTTCCTTGGGATCAATTCAAATCTAAAGACCCTTTGCAAGGACCGAAGTATTCCCAAGTGAAATTTGAATGTCAAACAAACAAACTTCCACGAACCCTTATTGTTGAATTCCAACAGGGGTAAAGGTGGTTGTTGTTTGAGTAATACATGAAGAGATGTTATACTCTCGAAATAATTTAATTATTGTTAATTACTCAATAAAACAATAATTCAATTATCTACATTTTTTCCTATCAATGAAAAAACAAATATCCTGCCTTCAGTTTGAATTTAACTGACTGAATTATTGTATGTATTCCGTATGAATCATTTCTGAACAAATAGTAAGACAAACTAGAAATATCCCAAGCAAACTCGATCTTCAATTTCCCCCTTCTGCGCACAAACTTTTTTATGCTGTCTTGAATAGAATGAGGGAGTCAATATACCTACAAGTCAAAACCATTATTGGATAATGTTTCTGCATGGAAATGGTGACACATGTAGATACCTATCAACGCTACCTGCAAGATATTTTTATTTATGATGAATAACAAGAATAATTAGTAATATATATATATATATATATATATATATATATATATATATGACTGGGATATAATGACTAAATTTTAGTTTCCTATGATTAAAAAGAAATTGAAACTAATAAAACGCTAAAGAGCAATTTGAATAATTTCTAGTTCTCACGGATTTTATATCCTCTATACTGTCATCAGTTCATATTCCAGTTATTTTTTCTCTTGTTGCAGGCAAAGCATTTTCATCGTTTGTTTGTTCATAGCAAAATTCCCTTTTCCTTACAATAATGCTTTCGAAAAATCATAAAATATTTCTTATCAGTAAAGGATTTATTCCTTTGTCCCTTACTGAGCTCTTTCCTCAATATTTTTGCTTTAATGACGCTCATGAAAAAATATCCTCAAAATTTCAAATGAGACTTGTTTTCTATTATAACTTTGAAACCATTATATTTCATATTTCTTTACACAACGTGAAATATTTTGTCTGTCTTTACACCACGTTAATTATTTTCATTTCCATTTTAGTTCATGCTTTATACCCGCTATTCTCAATTCCTTTTATTGTACCAGTTTCCCTGTCTTCCATCTTTTCATGATTAATTTGACCCCTTCAGCAAGAGTATTTTCTTCCACCTTAATAACTTTTTCAGCTAAAAGCTCAACAATAGCGAACTATTTAGGGAAATCATGAGCGTAATGTGTGTTAGTAATTAGCATATTTTTTTCTTATATTAGAGCGCTTTATGTTTTAGAGAATAGATTTGCTTTACAACGTAAGACTTTCGAATAAGGAGATATAATTTATAGTAATATATTTTCAATGAGCCTTTTTTATTCTTCGAGGGACAGGATGATAGAAACATGAAATATTACACCCTCGCCTTTAAGGTTGTTTGTCATCTGAAAGCCTTCAGTAGCTATCAACTATACTGTATATTTCATGGGCAGGCTCTACGTTCGTTTACTTATTTGAGGAAGGGTGGTGTGGTAAACTTGTTACTGTATATATGTAACATTTATCTTAGTCTATGAAGAATGGAATATAAAACAGTTGCACAAAGGTTACCAGCAACCCCCCCCCCCCCCCATCAAAAAAAAAAAAAAATACATAACCCTTAGTTTTGTTGGATTCCTATGTTCACTAACATTAGTACTTCCCGGCGAATTACATCCTTTTAACTTTCATGAATTTCTACTTCCAAAGACATCATTTTGAAGCATTTGTCTTGCCTAAGGTCGGCCATCTGATGAGAGGGGCCCCCAGATGTATACTATGGAAGTAAGTCTTGTAAGAGTTACCCGAGTTATGTTTGTTTCATGGAGAAAAAAAATACATTATTTCACACCCTTTAATTGCAACTAGGACCAGTTTTTTCGGTTTCATTTTCCACCTCATTCATTATATCATTATCAGCGTCAACGTTGTTCGAGCAGTATGTGTCAGAATTAATGTTAGGGTAAGGAGTTTACTTGGGTTTTGCCTTATGTTCTCAGTTGTCTATTTCCATTTTGTTGGCACGCCTTCATTAGTATTACCATAAAAACCACATTTTTCTCTAACAAGAAAATCATATGGATTTTACCAATTGCATTATGCCCCGTATGGGCTAGCTTTCCTCACCTAAGATGTGTTTGTGGTTGTCGATTGTGGAAAATCAACAAAGTAAAGCTATCAAACACAATTTATATGGAAATTGGTTTACTGATACTCATTAGGGAAGTCTTATTGCCATTACAATTACCAGTCAGTGTGCCTTGAGTATGAGATTGTGACCTAATACTATGAACTTGTCTATGTATGTCCAGAAAACTCTCCAAATCAGTATCAATCACCTCAAATGAGGCATTCCTAAAGGTTACAATCATTTTACTTTTTGTCAAATTAATTATCTTAATATTTATATTACTCTCAGTCCTTTCAAAGACATCCTGTGCATAATTTGAATTTCACAATAATTTTACTTTGTCCGAAATGTCTTTGAGCTTACATTAATTAATTCCAGTACAATCCATACAGCTGTTGAAGGATCTAATTATGACACACTGAAAATAAGACAGAGCACATGCATTGCACCATGGGATGCACATACGATTAGATGCTCAGTATAATAAAACTTGTTATACAAAGCATGTTTTCCAAGGACAGCGAGAACCTAGTACCTGGGAAATCAAAGCAGGAGTCATACATACTTTGCAACGTCCTAATTTTCCTTGAGCTGATTAAACCCATTGACGTCGAACACAAAACTAAACATACCTACCTAAGGAAGATATTTAAAACACACATGTTGATATATTTGGTACAGATGTCTTGGGAAAAAAAGGAAAGTAAGAAAGAGCATCAATCCACCGTCATGTCTGAGATGACAAACAAAAATCACATTCCAATGAGCAGATTCTATTCACATAACAAGACGAAGGCTGTCCTACTGGTTATCTTGGTGCAAAGACTCTAGAGCAGGGGCGTAAGAGCAGGGGGGACTGGGGGGCCTATAGAGCCCCTACACTGTTTTGTTGAAAATATGCATTTAAACATTCAGATTTACATTTTGTAAATGCATTTCATCTCTAGCAATAGCTCTTGTACAGTCTCACCCTCCCACCACACCCCCGACAGGTAAGTATCATGTTCGTACCTAGCATCATAGTTTCATAGTCCCGTCACTAGTCACTCGCTTAGTTTTAAAGAGAGCAGCCCCCCATATTGGGAATCAAGCGTACTTATAATATTTGACCCCCAGTGCATACCGTGCAAACATATGTTAATCTATCCATCATTACCAAACACTATTATAGTGACACACTACATCATTGATACGCAGTAATAAATTGAAAACATGACACACGCGAACACATGTAATTGACGAATATCATGCATAAATATATGCATGAATGTATATATATATATATAGATATATATATAGATAGATAGATAGATAGATAGATAGATATATATTTATATATATATATGTATATATATATATATACTGTACATATAAATATATACATATATATATATATATATATATATGTATATATATATATATATATATACATATATATATAAATATATATGAATATACATATATGTATATATATATATATATATATATATATATTATTCTTCATAATTCTTTTTAAATTTGTATACTTCTATAGAACATCAGGGCTTATAAGTATTAATTATATATTATTCATACACTTTTAATATGTATATTTTCTGGTCTCAGGCCGGACTTTCAAATATGTATGTTTATATTAGAAATATACTTGTTCTTAATTTTGCTTGCTTATAATTATTCTCTCTCCTCTCTCTCTCTCTCTCTCTCTCTCTCTCTCTAAGTATGTATGTATATATATATATATATATATGTGTGTGTGTGTGTGTGTATATATGTATATATATATATATATATGTGTGTGTGTATATATAGATATATATATATATATATATATACGATATATATATATATATATATAGATATATATATATATATATATATATATTTATATATATATATTATATAGGCCTATTGGTATTTTATGATTGTTATTGTGTAAAAATTTGAATTGGTCACATAAAAATCTTCCAAAAATATGATTTTGTTTTTTATACAATATGCTGTCAGATGCCAGGAAATCGCATCTGAGTGTGTTTCCCCCCAGACCCCCCTCCAAGTATCATTTCGAACTTTAGCCCTCCAAACAGAAAAATGCTCCTACGCCTCTGTAGAGTAGAACAATACATGTGACAAACTGATCATCCCTTCTTCAGGGCATACCAGGAGCAATGAAGACTTTTTATTCTAGGATAATAATCATTGAGAAGCAGACACACTATTCATCTACCAGGTTATCTTGGCATCACGGAAAAATCTATCGGATACACAGATAATTTTTCTTCCAAGAGCACGTCGAATTACATAACTACAGAGGCTATGAGGGTGTAGCCAATATGGATAGCAATGAAAACAGAAAGAGTAAAGACTTTCCAGGCCTTTAATATGTTCATTGGCGCTGACAACAAAGGACGATTCTATTGTGTAGACAAAACAATCTGTCTGCAAATTTACATTTAGGCATATAGAGATGTAATCAGTTCTGTGTAGATGCTTTCACCAGAGGCAGAAGTGACCGAAAACCGTGTTGGTCATTCTAGCTAATTTCATCTTTGTAGTCTACTCTCCCAAAGGCATCCTAATAAAGACGACCCCCAAACTATCTCTTCTGAAAGTATATGGCAGGAAGTAACACGCTACCTCCTACCCTTGGAGCTATGAGACATGTTTTGAAAGTCCATATCCAAGCCATAGTGTGGGGTCAGGCCTGAATTTTAACCCCAATAACAAGCAGAATGGCTATCACATTGTATCCAATAGCCACCTGAAACAACTCATGACAGATGCTCTTCCATTTCCAAAGCCCATCATTGAGATGGCTAGCTATCAGTGCAATAGACTGTTCTTCTCCGAGACACAAAGACCAAGTATGAAACTGATGATGACGATGATGGTGATATGTAGAGACGTTTGGTTGCCTTGAATATTAAACTCATTTTTTTCATGAGGAACATATTGGTTTTCAATGGACATTACCTGAATGGAACCTTAATGTCTGATTACTTGTAAAACAGTCAGTAAAATCGAATATTTCAGTTGAATAACTTTCTGGTTGAATTTACCCTTCTTTATTTCTATACCATTGAATTTTTTTGCCCTGAAAATGGTGTTTAACTTTCAAAATGATAGTTATAGGTTATTTAGAAGCTTAGATATAGGCGAAAAGCTTTCTTTCCGGCAACCATTTTGTAAAATTCGAGATAGTGGCCACATTAGTATCATAGCGAGTGAAAACATTGCTTTTTCTGATTGCTTATGCAATATGGTTTCCAAAAACATATACAATTTTGATACTCACCACGGCAATCATGCTAAATTACTTAGTGAACGTAATTGATAGTTTATAATGATTTGATCAGCATCTGGTAGAAAAGGCACATCAGAAATCAGCGGATATATTATTGTATCTCTCTCTCTCTCTCCTCTCTCTCTCCTCTCTCTCTCTCTCTCTCTCTCTCTCTCTCAATATTATACTCTGACAGTTCTTTTTTCTTCAACATTTACCCACTTCTATAAGGGGTCTCGGTATCCTATCAGCTTTTACCAGCCTTTGTGTTATAGTTGAAAACAGTCATTGGACAGAGGTTGTAATAAAACCTTCAATGAAGAAAGTAAAGCTGAAAACATTCATTGAATAAGACGACAGTACAAATTTCCTGTGGAACTTGATACCTTCTCATGAAAAAGATGGAATTCAAAAACATTCCTTGAAAACAAATGTTTCAAAACTTCAATGACGATGGTAGTAATGGAAACATCCCTTGGATACTGCAAATTTAAGCGTATTGTTTAATCAATCCTGCTTATTATTGTGAATGTGCTGTTTGAATTACTCTTTGTAAAATGAACCTATTTCATCACATAAGAGACTTTTACAGCTTTTCTGTAATACCAAAACGAAAGAATAACTCTAAAGACCTATGATCCTAAAACTGGCGTACATTATATCATTCTTCAAAATAGGAAAATGTATGATGTTATTTAAATGCTAACTTGAATTCCATTTCAGGGTTCATCTATCCGTACCTGTTCTTTTCAAATACAAAACTGTTAATAACATAAGGAGTGGTGTTTTCTCGTGGAACTATTTATTTTCTCTAAAATCATAACTTACTTTTTTCTATTGTCAGGTCTTGCTTGTATTGAATTTCAGAATTTTCTGCTCACGGAATATTTTCAAATATTGAATATCAGAAAAAGGTTTGCATGGAATTTCCGAGCTTTCCATCATCGCTGCTTCCGGACAGTATTGTGCAACGATGCAAAAACAACGATTACTTCTCTTTCTTCGTTTTGGTGGTGTCATCAATTACAAATGAATCTGGTCAGGGATAAGCGAGATTGGAAAGAAAACTTAAACTCTCCTTTTTTTTCTTCAATACTACTTCTTCTGAAATGAGTCGACTTCCTCTCGTAATTATTCCTGAAAATATTTACATTTTAACCTTCTGAAATGCTTCACTTTATCCATTTTGAATTATTAAAATCTGTCTGTTTTACTTGCATGTTTCAATCCTCTCTGAAAACCTATAAACTAATTATCATACTGGGAATTTTGCTCTAAAACAGTTTCAAAAATTCTTAATTCCAAAAATCTTTTTTCACTTTAACATGAACTTTAGTTTTCCTTTTTTGAGAAGCTTCTAAATTTCCCAACAACAACGTCCTTCATTTGTTATATTCTTCTTGGTCAAAACT
Source organism: Palaemon carinicauda (assembly GCF_036898095.1). NCBI lineage: Eukaryota > Metazoa > Arthropoda > Malacostraca > Decapoda > Palaemonidae > Palaemon > Palaemon carinicauda. The sequence goes on along the minus strand of NC_090731.1, from coordinate 121,528,496 downwards.
TCCCTTGTAATCTTCGTAACCGGTTGCAAGGAAAGATCTGACCTCGGTCTGGACGTGATACCTGTTCATTTGTTGATTAATTTTTGTCTTCCCTCATAAATCTCTATTTCATTATTAGGGACAGAATTTTTAGGGAAGAAAGGCGGTACGGAATTCTAAATATCAAAAAGAAGCAGCTTCTTTAATTTACTTCTTTTTTTTTTCCTCTTAACTTCCGCTCCAGCATCTTAGCTTTTATTATGTGAAGTGCTGTTGGAGAATAATCTCTCTTGTTGAGACACTTGTTCCATCTTATTGCACATCTTCCTTGCCTTTCGTACGCCTATGTCATCGCAATGAAGTTTTCTTTTTCTTGGTGTCGGTGGATGGGTGCCCGAAGGAGCTCTGTTCAGCCAAGCACCTGACAGAGTTAAGGAAGGATATTACAGGCCAAGAACTTGGCTTACATAATGACACGTTGTATTTCTTAAATGCTAGATTTCAGGAGTAATACCTTTGAAAAGTCGCCAGGGAAGAAAACTTAGCATTCGACATTTTTAACTGTTCTTTCTTCTTAAATTAAACACCTGGATAACTAGTTTGCATAAGAATAGGCCAACTTATCAACTTTTAAGTCTAAGAGATATCTTTCCATGTAACTTTTTCAACACCACCTCAAGAAGTTGTTAGATTATTTCTAAAACCTTAGGTAATTCATCAATTTCTCATTGTTATCGTCACTAAGCTGTCAATTTTACGCACATATTATTTTCAAGATATTTGATATGATAACTAATATTGTAAATAGATTTTCAAAGTTATTAGTGTCTGATGGATAATTGTTTTATTATTGTTACTCTGTGATATGCGTTTCATTTAAAGGCTATATACTGTAAGCCTTAAACACAATGCATAACAAAAATAGGATGGCTTTTTTCATGTTCTATCTTGAGGAAATGTTCTGCAATATTCAGTTTTCATTGTTCCTACAATTACTTTATATACTTATATTTTCTATACTTTGTCGTGAAAGTCGAAATTTCTTTTTACTTGTCACTGATTTTTTGAAAACAGAGGCTGAAGCAATAATGGACAGAAGGAAAAGAAAACATTACTAATAGTCAATAGTCAAAATCGAATCAATATGATAAAGTAAGAAGTGAAAAGTTCATTGCCTTTAATTTGTTGTATCCTTCTCATAAATCATATTTGTACATCAATTCTGTAATCAAAGTTTTCTTTTGATCATTTATATGGTAGTGACTGTCGATTTTCTTTAATCCTTTTTATATATCACTCATCAGCGTAAGTTAATGCTAGACTACAACGTAAGCTTTCCAACAACAACAAATGCAGCCGTTGCTAGTCCACTGCAGGACAAAGGCCTCATACATTCAGACATGTCCTTATTCGTGTCTGGGTTCGGCCATACCATCACCATTACAGATTTGTGATGGAGGGAGACTTTAGTCTAATCACCCACACCAAACCCGATTATTATGGGTGGCTCTGACTAATATCCCCACTACATTAGTAATCAAATAGTTCTTATCTTTACATCACTGCATCTTGTCATATGACCAAAGATTAGAAACAAAGTTCAATCATTCACTGATGGAACTGGTAAACTGACCTAAAGAAAAAAACACCGATTTTCCTCTTTATATTCAGGAGCTGCACTCAAACAGCTTTATGCGGAATCTATGTGAAAAAAGGCAGTAAGCTGAAATTTGGTTTGGATCTGAAATCCTGAAATCTCTAGAAACCAAAAGAAACTTACATAACATTTTTTTACTTTTCAGTGAGAATGCCAAAGTATCTGCAAATCTCAAAGAAAGGTTAAGCGTTCAAGGGCGCTCTATTTGATAAGTTCAACAAATACTCCATGCATCATTTTTGATAACATCTATATTGAAATATATCAATGCTATTAAATAATAAAAATAAAATTAAAAATTGAATATCCCTCTTTTAACATAAACCCTCAAGTATTGTTCAAGGTTTGGTTTCAGCCTTTGAAATGAACGTAAGTAGTGAGTAGAATACGTAATGTTAACTCCAAGGAAAGATGATATACTTACAATATTCTAGAATATGGCTAGAGTGGGATCCCCCTTATCCAAAAAAAAAAAAAGAGAAATTATATATTTTTCTCTTCTTATTGGATATTAAATAAAATAACGAAATTAAAAATGCTTTAATCAGACAATGACGTCGTCTGTTATTGATTACCCCCCACCACCCTCTCTCTCTCTCTCTCTCTCTCTCTGCTTCCTGTCGTAATTGCTGTTACGAGCAAACATTGTTATGTATATAGGGCGGTAACCAACAGATCTTTCGCCTTACATATATGCTTCTATGTTGTTTCATGTAATAAGAAAATCCTTCGCCGATGTTTAGAATACATAAAACATCATGTTTCAGTAGATCATGAATCAATATCTGGAGTGATATCTGAAAAACCTAAGTTATCTTGATAGTAATATCCTGTTTCCTTAACTTTTCTATAGCTTTCGAAGTTTTTCTCAGTCTTCTTCTCATGACTACTATCACTGGCAGATTCTTAAACTACATTCATGCAATTAAAGGTGAGATTCTTCCTTTCTTTTATTTCTTCCCGCAGTTTTCCACTCATCGTTATTACTTTTCAGAGAATGTGGAAAAGTATGCACTACAAATTCTCTACGTGCATAATATCCTATATATTATAAAGAGGAAGTGTCTGATTATTATATATATATATATATATATATATATATATATAAATTTATATATATATATATATATATATATGTGTGTGTGTATGTGTGTGTATATATATATATATATATATATATTTCCTGTCATTCTCAGGAGAGAGGGACTAGTCATACCCTGGGGAGAGAGGGTACCAAGAGAAGTACATTCAAAATCCTGACTCTCCCACAAACTGCCAGTCCAGTGGGTGGTAGTTAGGAAAGTGGAAAGTGTGTGTGTTTGTGTGTGCATGTGTGCATGTCCGTGTGTGTACCGATCTATCTACTTATTTATACGTCATTTTTGACGGTTCGGATACACTAGTTCTATCAGTAATAACGTTGTAATATAATACACACAAAGATACAAGATTCAGTGTCAATATATATACATACTTATAATCATATCCATACAACAACCAGAAAAAGTGGCCAGATTATCAGGCATTCTCAGGCAAAAGAAATTTCTCGAAGGTAAATTATATCTGAGGGACAATAAAACCTTTTATACTTATTCTTGGGAGCACCATCTAGTAGAATAATTCAATTTTAAACAGAGGTTAGAGTCACATCTGTCGCCCAGCATTATTGAGTTTTGAATTATATCCTAAACCTTCTTCCCGGCCGGACACATGACGCATTTTTTTTCTTTTTTTCGGTCACTAGATCACTTGATTTGAATTCTAACCATACCGTAGCCCATATTTTTCGTTTAGCTACTCAACTCACCTGATGTCAATTCATCAATCCTTTCAATGCTATACTGCGTCTTTTATCTGCCTCAAACTTTCCATTCCATTTGTCTGAAGGTCATTATGGTGCCTTTTATGCTTCCATTACAATATCAAATTTAATATTCCGGACAAACTAGTGCAGATGCTCTAGAAAAAGTCCCGGTTCTCTCTCTCTCTCTCTCTCTCTCTCTCTCTCTCTCTCTCTCTCTCTCTCTCTCTCTCTCTCTCTCTCGTCATTATCGTGAGAAGGCAAACCTTCACAAAGAAACCCTCTATAAATCTCCAAGAACAAGAGAAAAGGAAGGTGTCCAAGAGAGATGTATATTAGGAAATTTCACATCCTACAAAAGAAATTGGAATAGAGTAAAAAAGTTATATTACTTGTTATATAGATTTATTAACAATTATGAAGTTGTTAAAAGCGTTATTGAAACTGATTTAAAGCAAATATTTGTGTATGAAGAGATTGATTTAAAAATACATGATAAGTTTAAAGAAATTATGTCTTGGTTGAAATTGAATGTTTCATAGTGAGAAATCAGTATAATACGTAGGTTCTCATCGACCAAACTATTTGGAATCGGGATTTTTTTTATTAATTTTGTCATATTTCTTACACAAAGAACACCAGACTATTATACAGGATTTTTTTTTTTTTAGGTGAATAATAAAGTACAAGAGATAACAATGATAATATAAAGGAAGCAATACCTGGGAAAGATTCTAATGACGTTAATGATAGCAGACCTAAAGAATATCTGACTTAATAGTTCATTAACAAGAATAAATATATCATCCCATCATCGAATAGCAATCAAGTTTTGGTGGCCTGTTGGCAACATGATCGCCAGATTAGTGTTCGATTCAAGCTCAAACTCGTTATTTCTTCTGGTCTCTGCAACCTTACTACTCTTGTGAACTAAAAATGGGGCTTTGGAGGACCGTAGAGGTCTGTCTGCTGAGTCATCACTAGCCATTGCCTGATCCAAGTTTGGGCGGAGAGGGGGATTGGGAATTGTCCTGTTTGATATGGCAATGTCCCTGTCCCTTTCCTCTGCCATTCATATACGTCCTTTAAACCTTTAAACTGGTGTGTGTAAGTATTAGTTTCTGATCACTGACCGCAGAAAAACAAGCTATCAACTAAAATATAAAAGAAATTGCTACGTCATCACATAATACTCTACATAACTTTATGGTTTAGGATAATAGAGAATTTTGTTTGTACAACTGATATATAATTACCATTTGAGGGTCATATGTATTATATATCTTTTAGTTTTTAAATCAAACTTCATATAATGTGATTGCATTAATCATGACATATGTTTCTTTTTCTTTTTATTCACTATAGCCAGGAGTAATTTTCACAATTACTAGTATCACTTCCTCGAGAATGATTAATGTTCCCTTAGGCAATATGTTAGATATGGTTTAGTTTGCACAGAGTATGGGATTATATTTTATACATTAGGCTTATCCAGGTAGAATTTCCACAAGATGAATTAGGTTTTCTTTGGCAGCATTCCTCAAAAGCCACTTTACAAAACGTGTATAATATTATGTTAATTTCCAATACTTTACAATGTTAAGAACATAAAACAGTTTTGGGAAATACCAAGTTATTATATATGATTATCTTATCATCCAGTTGGCTTTAACATCATCACTAATTAACTTCTTAAGAAAATGTAAGACTTCTGTATGGGACGAAGCAGAAAGGAAAGATTTGGTACTTCAAAGTAAGCTTAATCAATTTCATTAGATTAAATTTCTCTTGCATAGTCAAAAAAGGTTTTATTCAACGACGTCTGACTCGACCTAAAACTCGCTACACTGTAGCTAAAGTGAAACGGCAATTAAATATTCAAATTCGGATCTTACTCAAGATATTAAGGACGACAGATCCAGAAGAAACTCAGCGCTGACTACGGAGGAATGTCATCAGTGATCATAAAAGACTTTTTTTTTTTTTTTGTCAAATGTATACACATTATACAGAAAATTTTCAATAATTTGCATACATTGCGTTGCCTGTCAATAGCACCATCTATCATCTCAATTTTGAGCTTAATAGCCAGCAGTGTCCCTGGTAAGTCAAAAGGACCTGCAAATGCAGCAGTTAATTCATATCAAAATAATTATGCGCCATTTCAGACAAGCACTTTGTTTTCAAAACACAAATAGATATATCATTTTCATATGAATTACCTGCTGAAAGTGCATATCCCTTTGACGTACTAAGGACACTGTTGGCTATTAAGCTCAAAATTAAGATGATAGATGATGCTATTGACATGTAACGTAATACATGCCATACAAGTGGGGACGTAAATTAATTTCATTAATATTTAATCAGCAATGTTTCTAGATTATATTAATCTCTTTATCTTTCTTCATTTCATTATAAATTTAACACGCCAAATAAAAAGATTGTAACTAATATATTCAGGAGCGGAATTATATAATTACATTTTCATTTTTTTTTTTTTCACTTTTACCTTACATGTATATCTTGGTCTTTATCTAACCGATTACATTCATTTTTTTAATTTCTTTAAACTACGATTGCGTAATTCTATTGAGAAAATGAGAGCAAGATCTTATACTTGTCACCTTTTATTGTCTGGAGTTCCAGATTAATCATATATTTTCTAATTACTCCTTTTATCTTATATGTAGGTATCATCATTCTCAGCAATACATCCCAAATAATAATTTTCATAGCAAATTATCACGTAATAAAATCGGACATCGGCTGCATTAAAAAACATTGGGACATTTATCTCCGTTTAGTAGTAACATTATCAAATACAAAAGAAAACAGACCTTCTCGGAGTATTGTTTAATGCATTTATTTTCCTAGGTTTTTTGTATATAAGAATCAAAGATATTTGTTTCCCTCCACGAGAAAATAACTTCAATTCTGGATACCTCCTAGTTTTTTTTTTTTTTTATCTATATAAATGTACTTATTTTTCAATATATGTGCTAAGTATACTATACTAAATAAATTCATAAATGAAAATTTAATTCAATTTTCCAACACTTGCTTAGAAATTGATAGATGTTTCAATCACTCTCTCCTTTACATGAATTAAAAACATATTTTTTGGTAATCCCTGAGTCAGTAGAAGCGAATTCTAAGGAACTTTTCATGTTGAGATCTGGGGGATCTCAGAACTGACACTCATGGAATAAAGGTAGATTAGTTCCACCAAGCTGATGCTTACTCCAATAGAACTATTAACTATTTTCACATATCCATATGAGAGATATTGAAAAAAAGCCACCCTATATTCCACGACGTAATAAATGACCGACTTAGTTTGCTTTCCTAATAATTCGTTAGTTCGTAGGAGGCAGCCAAGCCTCTCAATGTAAGTTGCGTTGGGTGCCTCTTCTTCTTGCGTAGTTCGTGGAGATGGTCTTGGAGTCTTATGATGCTGCATAGAAAATTGTCTTCAGAAAAGAAGTGTCATTAATTTCCAAACTTATAAGTGTTTTAGAATTTTGTCGATAATTTTTCTTTACTGTAATAGTGAATATATAGCCAGGACACGTTATTGCTTAAGTATGGCCCTGAAGAAAATCTTTAGTAAATGGTTGAACAATCTGTTGGAAGATGAATGATAAAATGGTAAAATGGTTTTCATCTATTCCTTTGGAGCTCAGTCCTTCAGGTTGAGAGAAGTTAATCAGGATTTTTAAATATGTCTTTTTTGGTTTTATAATACATTTAGTACCAATTGATAAAACATATACAAATTTAATCAATAAACAAGGAATGTCCGTCCATCTAGACATGGACTCAAGCAACTAGAAGATAAAAAGGGGTGAAAATATAATATACCAGTGAGTTTTAAACATGACAACAAACAATACAATCATAAACAGAAAACAATTGACATAAATCAAGAAGAGTTTTTTTTTCTAAGGAAATATATAGAAGAAGAAAAGGCATAAATCGTACATAAATCATTTTGTATATATTATGCTTGTATCTGCACTCTTCCCTCACACTAAAAAGAACCAGAATAAACATGTCTGCGTTTTTCCTCTGTAACATTGTCTGTTTCTCGAACATGAAAATTCCTGTTGCCTTGAGGTTTCGTATATAAAGGAAAGTGTTCTTTAATAAAGTTACTCAGTTGATTGCTTCCTGCCTTTGAGTCACAACCTTCTGTCATCCCTTCACATTGGTGACCCCGGAAGTCCACTTGCTCCCACCGCCTTCCACCGCCACCCCCCTCGCCCCTCCATCGTTGGTACTATGACGGATTCTACGGAAGTTGGCGCTACGGCTGCCCCATTGAAACTTTCATCGTTTGCCAGCGAAGAGGCGTTTGCTTGGTTTCAGCGCGCAGAAGTCCAGTTTCGCATCAAGGGCGTGACTCGCTCAACCACCAAAGCTGATTATGTTCTCGCGGCGATACCCGAGGACACCTGCCCAGAAATATCCGACTGGCTTTGGGAACAAGGAGACACCTCAATAGCGTATGACACCCTCAAAACATACCTTCTGCAGCAATACTCGCTCGCACCCCAACAAACAACTTCTACAGCCACTTACTACCTCCAATCCGCCGCAGCTTTGCTACTACCACTTCAGATTCGGGGCAACCGCGAAGAAATATGCCAAGGATTGTCAGTGGCCAAAAAACGTGTAAGTAGGCCATCGCTCGTGGCGGTGGCCTCCCGTGTTTCTAATCTTTTCTTTTTACATGATGCAGGAATGGGCGTGCGATTTTTGGTAGACACAGGTGCTTGTTGTTCTCTTTTGCCAAGGAAACTCTTCAAGACACGACATAGTCTGTCTACATCTGCCGACGTCTACTTGGTAGCTGCCAACGGATCTGCGATACCCACCTACGGTTACGATAACCTCACAATATCGTTCGGAAACGGTAAATTCAATTGGAAGTTTCTCGTTGCTGACGTCACATTGCCTATCCTCGGTGCGGATTTCCTCTCTCATTTCTACCTTCTGGTCAATGTCGCCCACCGACGATTGGTCAACGCAGAATCGTACTTATCAACACCTCTTCAACCTGCCCCCTATAACCGCGCTCTCCACATCAGCGCACCCACGGATGCCTACGCCCACCTCCTCACGTCGTACCCGGAAGTTTTCCGTCCAGAACTTCGTCAAACGCCCACGGTTCCTACCAAGCATGGTATTTATCACCATATCAAGATGACGGGACCCCCAGTCTTTGCAAAATTCAGGCCCCTGGCACCGGAACGATTGGCAGCTGCCAAACAGACGTTCGGCGAAAGGCCTTCAGCCCATGGTCGTCACCCTTATACATCGTTCTGAAGAAAGACAACTCCCTCCGTCCGTACGGGGATTACAGGCGCCTGAACATGCAAACAGAACCGGATCACTACCCTCTCCCAAACATTGCCGACGTGACCTCCTACCTGCACAAAGCAAAGGTTTTCTCTTCGCTCGACCTCCTGAAGGGGTATTATCAGGTGCCTATGAATCCAGAAGACATCCCCAAGACCGCCATCACCACTCCGTTTGGTGCATACACCTTCAATTACTCCTGTTTTGGCCTTCGTAATGCTGGGGCCACGTTTCTACGTCTCATGGATGGCATCTTAGGGGACCTCCCTTTCTGTGTATGTTATGTGGACGACATAATTGTGTTCTCCTCCTCAAAAGAGGAACACCTCCGTCACCTGCGCATCGTGCTCGACCGCCTACAACAAAACGGCCCTGTAGTCCGGTACGACAAGTGTACCTTTGGCGCCAACGAAGTGTCGTTCTTAGGTCACCGCATCACTCCTGAAGGAGTCCATCCCCTCCCTGGGAAGGTAGCAGCCATTCATAACTTCCCTGCGCCCTCGACCGTCAAGGCTCTGCGGGAATTCTTGGACATCATCAACTATTATCACCGTTTTCTGCCAGCCATTGCCGCCACTCTTGCTCCCCTCTACACCTCCCTCAAGGGCAAGCCAAAGGACTTGAAGTGGGGTCCCCTTCCAGAAGCAGCCTTCTGCAATGCAAAGAAGGCCTATCAACTGCTGCGGCTCTAACTTATCCTATGCCACATGCCCCTCTCCTTCTCTCCACCGAGGCCAGCGACGTCGCTATTGGTACAGTACTCAAGCAGGTGGTCAACGGCTGGCCTCGCCCATTGGCCTTCTTCTGCAGAAAACTGTCCAAGGCAGAATCGGGTTATTCTACCTTCGATCGAGAATTGCTGGCGGTGCACTTGGCTGTCAGTCACTTTCGCCATTTCTTAAAAGGTACGCCCTTCGTCATTCGCACAGACCCCATGCCTCTGATGCACGCCTTTACTCGACAGTCTGATGCCTGGTCCGCCCGTCAACGCCAACATCTCTCCGCCGTGGCTGAATACAATTGCACCCTTCACAACGTCCCTGGGAAAATTAATCCCGTTGCCAATGTCCTGTCAAGAAACACGTTGGCTGCCGTTCAACTGGGATTGGATTACAACACCCTGGCTGAAGCCTAACGACAGGATCCAGAGTATTAAGCATGTAGGACATCCTGCACGTACCTCCGTTGGGAAGACTTCCCCCTCGAAGACTCCAACACCACCCTCCTCTGTAACATCAGTACTGGCAGACCGCGACCTTGTATTCCTGCTCCCATGTACCGACAGGTGTTTGATTTCATTCACGGCCTTTCACATCCCTCGTACCGTTCTACTGCACAGCTGCTGAAGAAGAAGCTCATTTGGCACGGCATTTCTAAGGATGCTAAGGATTGGGTCCGCGCCTGTACTTCTTGCCAAACTTCCAAAGTACATCGACACACGGATTCAGGAATGGTCACCTTTCCTCAACCTCAGCGTCGTTTCGCACACATTCACTTTGACGTTGTAGGCCCCCTACCCACATCATAAGGACATCGTTACCTGTTTACCGTCATCGACCGCTCCACTCGTTGGCCTGAAGCCAATCCCATGGAAACTGCAACGTCCGCCTCATGTACATCTGCCTTACTCTCTGGATTGATTTTAAGATTTGGTATCCCTGAGCATATTACTTCTGACTGGGAAACCACTTTCACCTCTTAATTGTGGACATCATAAGCGAATCTCCTGGGCATCACCCTACATCACACAACAGCCAACATCCCCACTTCCAATGGAATGGTTGAACGTTTTCATCGCACCCTCAAAGCAGCTTTGATGTCCCGCTGCAAGGATTCCAACTGGTTTACTCAATTTCCCTGCGTCCTCCTGGGACTAAGGACCACTCCTAAAGACGCCTTCGACGTCTCGGCAGCTGAAATGGTGTATGCCGACCCGTTGGTCGTCCTTGCCGAATTTTTTCCTTCTACAACCTCCTCCGACAATCTCCAGCGCATACGTCACGTCGTGGAAAAATTTAATCCGTGCCGCCAGACTTACAAGCGCCCAGCGAAGCATCACATACCAACAGACTTGCACTCTGTAACGCACGTCTTCCTGCGCAACGACACTAGCAAGCCACCGCTAACGCCCCCTTACACGGGCCTATTCCTTGTGATCCGACACAGTCCAAAAGCATTCCTACTAAACATTCACGGCATAGAAGACTGGGGCTCCATTGATCGTCTAAAACCTGCTTATCTTGTGCCAGATGACCTGCCTACAGTTCGCCTCTCAAGATCTGGGCGCCCTATTTAACATGTAGAGTATGTCATTTTTAGGGGGGGCCATGTACCAACCGTGTGCCACACGATCGTACATATATTATTTTGTATATATTATGCTTGTATCTGCGCTCTTCCCTCGCACTAAAAAGAACCAGAATAAACATGTCTGCGTTTTTCCTCTGTAAAATTGTCTGTTTCTCGAACATGAAAATTCCTGTTGCCTTGAGGTTTCGTATATAAAGGAGAGTGTTCTTTAATAAAGTTACTCAGTTGATTGCTTCCTGCCTTTGAGTCACAACCTTCTGTCATCCCTTCACATTGGTGACCCCGGAAGTCCACTTGCTCCCACCGCCTTCCACCGCCACCCCACTCGCCCCTCCATCGTTGGTACTATGGCGGACTCTACGGAAGTTGGCGCTGCGGCTGCCCCATTGAAACTTTCATCGTTTGCCAGCGAAGAGGCGTTTGCTTGGTTTCAGCGCGCAGAAGTCCAGTTTCGCATTAAGGGCGTGACTCGCTCAACCTCCAAAGATGATTATGTTCTCGCGGCGATACCCGAGGACACCTGCCCAGAAATATCCTACTGGCTTTGGGAACAAGGAGACACCTCAATAGCGTATGACGCCCTCAAAACATACCTTCTGCAGCAATACTCGCTCGCACCCCAACAAACAACTTCTACAGCCACTTACTACCTCCAATCCGCCGCAGTTTTGCTACTGCCACTTCAGATTCGGGGCAACCGCGAAGAAATATGCCAAGGATTGTCAGTGGCCGAAAAACATGTAAGTAGGCCATCGCTCGTGGCAGTGGCCTCCTGTGTTTCTAATCTTTCCTTTTTACATGATGCAGGAATGGGCGTGCGATTTTTGGTAGACACGGGTGCTTGTCGTTCTCTTTTGCCAAGGAAACTCTTCAAGACACGACGTAGTCTGTCTAAATCTGCCGACGTCTACTTGGTAGCTGCCAACGGATCTGCGATACCCACCTACGGTTACGATAACGTCACATTATCGTTCGGAAACGGTAAATTCAATTGGAAGTTTCTCGTTGCTGACGTCACACTGCCAATCCTCGGTGCGGATTTCCTCTCTCATTTCTACCTTCTGGTCAATGTCGCCCACCGACGATTGGTCAATGCAGACTCGTACTTATCAACACCTCTTCAACCCGGCCCCTCTAACCTCGCTCTCCACATCAACGCACCCACGGATGCCTACGCCCACCTCCTTACGTCGTACCAGGAAGTTTTCCGTCCAGAATTTAGCCAAACGCCCACGGTTCCTACTAAGCACGGTATTTATCACCATATCAAGATGACGGGACCCCCAGTCTTTGCAAAATTCAGGCCCCTGGCACCGGAACGACTGGGAGCCGCCAAACAGACGTTCGCCGAAAGGCCTTCAGCGCATGGTCGTCACCCTTACACATAGTTCTGAAGAAACACGGCTCCCTCCGTCCGTACGGGGATTACAGGCGCCTGAACATGCAAACATAACCGGATCACTACCCCCTCCCAAACATTGCCGACGTGACCTCCTACCTGCACAAAGGGAAGGTTTTCTCTACGCTCGACCTCCTGAAGGGGTATTATCAGGTGCCTATGAACCCAGAAGACATCCCCAAGACCGCCATCACCACTCCGTTTGGTACATACACCTTCAATTACTCCTGTTTTGGCCTTCGTAATGCTGGGGCCACGTTTCAACGTCTCATGGCTGGCATCTTAGGGGACCTCCCTTTCTGTGCATGTTATGTGGATGACATAATTATGTTCTCCTCCTCAAAAGAGGAACACCTCCCTCACCTGCGCATCGTGCTCGACCGCCTACAACAAAACTGCTTTGTAGTACGGTACGACAAGTGTACCTTTGGCGCCAACGAAGTGTCGTTCTTAGGGCACCACATCACTCCTGAAGGAGTCCATCCCCTCCCTGAGAAGGTAGCAGACGTTCATAACTTCCCCGCGCCCTCGACCGTCAAAGCTCTGCAGGAATTCTTGGGCATCATCAACTATTATCACCGTTTTCTACCAGCCATTGCCGCCACTCTTGCTCCCCTCTAAGCCTTCCTCAAGTGCAAGCCAAAGGACCTGAAGTGGGGTCCCCTTCAAGAAGCAGCCTTCTGCAATGCAAAGAAGGCCCTTTAAACTGCTGCGGCTCTAACTTATCCTATCCCACATGCCCCTCTCCTTCTCTCCACCGAGGCCAGCGACGTCGCTATTGGTACAGTACTCAAGCAGGTGGTCAACGGCTCGCCCCGCCCATTGGCCTTCTTCAGCAGAAAACTGTTCAAGGCAGAATCGGTTTATTCTACCTTCGATCGAGAATTGCTGGCGGTGCACTTGGCTGTCAGTCACTTTCGCCGTTTCTTAGAAGGTACGCCCTTCGTCATTCGCACACACCGCATGCCTCTGGAGCACACCTTTACTCAACAGTCTGATGCCTGGTCTGCCCGTCAACGCCGACATCTCTCCGCAGTTGCTGAATACAATTGCACCCTTCAATACGTCCCTGGGAAAATTAATCCCGTTGCCAATGCCCTGTCAAGAAACACGTTGGCTGCCGTTCAACTGGGATTGGATTACAACGCCCTGGCTGAAGCCCAACCACAGGATCCAGAGTATTAAGCATTTAGGACATCCTGCACGTCCCTCCATTGGGAAGACTTCCCCCTCGAAGACTCCAATACCACCCTCCTCTGTAACGTCAGTACTGGCAGACCGCGACCTTAGATTCCTGCTCCCATGTACCGACAGGTGTTTGATTTCACTCCTGGCCTTCCACATCCCTCGTGCCGTTCTACTGCACAGCTGCTGAAGAAGAAGCTCATTTGGCACGGCATTTCTAAGGATGCTAAGGATTGGGTCCGCGCCTGTACTTCTTGCCAAACTTCCAAAGTACATCGACACACGGATTCAGGAATGGGCACCTTTCCTCAACCTCAGCGTCGTTTCGCACACATTCACTTTGACGTTGTAGGCCCCCTACCCACATCAGAAGGACATCGTTACCTGTTTACCATCATCGACCGCTCCACTCGTTGGCCTGAAGCCATTCCCATGGAAACTGCAACGTCCGCCTCATTTACATCTGCCTTACTCTCTGGATGGATTGTAAGATTGGGTATCCCTGAGCATATTACTTCTGACAGGGAAACCACTTTCACCTCTTAATTGTGGACATCATTAGCGAGTATCTTGGGGATCACCCTGCATCACACAACGGCCAACATCCCCGCTGCCAATGGAATGGTTGAACGTTTTCATCGCACCCTCAAAGCAGCTTTGATGTCCCGCTGCAAGGATTGCAACTGGTTTACTCAGCTTCCCTGGGTCCTCCTGGGACTAGGGACCACTCCTAAAGACGTCCTCGACGTCTCGGCATCTGAAATGGTGTATGCTGACCCGTTGGTCGTCCTTGCCTAAATTTTTCCTTCTACAACCTCCTCCGACTATCTCCAGCGCATACGTCACGTCGTGGGAAAATTTACTCCGTGCCGCCAGACTTACAAGCCCCCAGCAAAGCATCACATACCAACAGACTTACACTCTGCAACGCACGTCTTTCTGCGCAACGACACTAGCAAGCCACCGCTAACGCCCCCTTACACGGGCCCATTCCTTGTGATCCGACGCAGTCCAAAAGCATTCTTACTAAAGATTCGTGGCAAAGAAGACTGGGTCTTCATTGATGGTCTAAAACCTGCTTATCTTGTGCCAGATGACCTGCATACAGTTTGCGTCTCAAGATCTGGGCGCCCTATTTAACATGTACAGTATGTCAAATTTTAGGGGGGGGGGGGGAGCCATGTACCAACCGTGTGTCACAGGATCGTACATATATTATTTTGTATATATTATGCTTGTATCTGCGCTCTTCCCTCGCACTAAAAAGAACCAGAATAAACATGTCTATGTTTTTCCTCTGTAACATTGTCTGTTTCTCGAACATGAAAATTCCTGTTGCCTTAAGGTTTTGTATATAAAGGAGAGTGTTCTTTAATAAAGTTACTCAGTTGATTACTACCTGCCTTTGAGTCACAACCTTCTGTCGGCCCGTCACATTTCTAAAAATAATGTGAAAAAACTAATTAAATTTTGTTATATTTTAATTAGATCTTTTAACTTCACGAAATGAATCATATTTCCCTGAAATAAGAAGTGAGATAGACGGCACCCATGAAGACCTTAAGTGAAGAGATTCATGATTTTTTTATAACCTCATATTTGATTAAACTTCATCTGCATGGTATTATGGTTCTTGTGTCGGACAGTAGTGGGCTGTCAAGTCCTAATTAAGAATCTCCCTCCCTGGTTTTTATCTGTATTCCATTTCATTTAAATATCTTTCCATTACGTAACTCCATCCAACATGTATGAAAAAAAAAATTAAAGAGATGAGGATGTGGTGTTCAGGAATTGCTAATAATAACACTCAAAAGAAAGCTGACGCAAATAACATTTTATTTCTTCGATTTATGAGGTTTCATTATTTCCCTTAGTTGGACAATGAGGATGCTATAAGCCCAAACTCTCCAACAGGGAAAAATAGTCGGGTAAAATAGGGAAATAAGGTAAGAAATAAGCTACAAGAAGTAATAAACAATTAAAAGAAAATATTTTAAGAACAATAACTTCATTGAAAAAGATTTTCATATATAAACTATAAAAGAATACTTATAAACTACAAGATAAGTAATAAAATACTAAAATTAAATATATTAGGAACATTAACATCATTACAAAATCTTTTATATTTAAACTATAAAAGGATACTTATGTCTAGCATAAAATCATTGAGAAAATGTATTTGTATAACATTCATCACGCATCATTCAGTTAATAACAGGTATATTTGAGTAAGCTAACAGTTTTATTATGTAGGTTTACACGAGAAATAATAAACAATTGAAAGACAATATTTTAAAAACAATAAATTCATTAAAAAAGATTTTCATATATAAACTATAAAAGAATACTTATAAACTACAGGATAAGTAATAAAAAGCTAAAATTAAATATATTAGGAACAGTAACATCATTAAAAAAATATCTTTTATATTTAAACTATAAAAAGATACTTATGTGTAACATAAAATCATTAAGAAAATGTATTTTTATAACATTCATCACGCAGCATTCAGTTAATAACAGGTATATTTGTGTAAGCGAACAGTTTTATTATGTAGGTTTACACATACAGAGATTACACCTCCATAATATAATAGCTTATACGAATAAAATTAGGTGAAGCAATGAGAATTTGTGGATATAAGACCTCTCTCCTGTGCCTTTGGATGTAAAATCTGTTACAAGATAACGCCCTTATATCCTTTCTTTCTTTTTATTCTAAAGAGGGGTTTAATTTATGAAAAGTCAAAATGTTTAAACATTTTTCATAGACGTTTCCTCATTTTCTAGAGAATATTGCTTACACAAACTAATGAAAACGGAAAAAAAATATATTCATATGTAAGTTAATAAAAAGGAATTTAAATTTGATTAAAGAAATTATAGAACCCAGCAAACCCACCAAATGCAACTATGCTCTTTTCTAATACAAAGGCAAACGTTAAAACTCTGGGACGTTTGCGAGATTAG
This sequence comes from Palaemon carinicauda, assembly GCF_036898095.1. Classification (NCBI taxonomy): domain Eukaryota; kingdom Metazoa; phylum Arthropoda; class Malacostraca; order Decapoda; family Palaemonidae; genus Palaemon; species Palaemon carinicauda. The sequence continues at coordinate 121,511,828 of NC_090731.1, read as the reverse complement.
GTAAGAAACTTCTGGGAAGCAAACTTTTATAAATGGCGTATGAATTCTGGCAGATGATACTAACTTTGTTGAAGAGTTGGTCTTTAGACTTTTTTTATGAGAAATTTAATTCCGGAATATTTTTTTAATACATGCAATTACACGGAGAAAAAGGGAGATATGTGTTAAGTTCTTTAATGTCTAAAATGATGTGTGTAAATTCTGATTTACATTTACTGTCCTAAGATTATTCTTACTTATCAATGCACTCAACTTTATGCTGGACTGGCATAGGGCACATAGAAGACGGACAGGATGACGATGAAAAAAAAAAAAAAAAATTAGTCAAAAACACTAGTGACTAGAGCGATGACTGCCTGGGAGAGATCCGGCGCTAGCTAAAGTATAGGGGCGCTGCCTGATGAAGTATCTGGTCATTTCGCCCACATGCCATTTCACCACATTATGGAGTCATTTCGCCCACATGCCATTTCACCACACTATGAGGTCATTTCGCCCACATGCCATTTCACCACACTATGGAGTCATTTCGCCCACAGGTCATCTCGCCTACACTGTGGAGTCATTTCGTCCACACTGTTAAGTCATTTCGCCCACACTGTTAAGTAATTTCACCCACATTGTGGTGAGGTTGCCAACCTGATTTTGCAGATAGTAGTAAGGTGAGGGGTGAGCAATCGGCTAATAAGTTGCTGAAAGCATGCGCTCACCTGAATAGCCCAGTGCGCAGCTGAATTCTGCATGTGTAGTGTGTACTGTACTTGTTTGAAATGTAACTATATCTTTATAAAAGTTTCTTCAATTCTTTGTCACTATCTGAATATTATATGTATGTAACTGTCTTTTAATAAAAAAAAAAATACTTTCTGAATAGTAATACATTTATTGAACTGTCTTTTGATAAAACTTAATTTTTTTTTTTTTTAGTTGCTTTCTGTATCTTACATATATGCAGCTATTTGTTAACAAATTGACTTGTGGGCGAAATGACCGTAATTCCATGCTGTACATCGTTACATGCTAAACACGACACATCTTCCGTCATGTAGAAATATTCTTTTCTTGTATGGTCCCTCCTGGATGAATATCATAGAGTAAATAATTCTCTTCGCAATCCTCTGCCAAAGAGAAAATAAACTTCATTACTTATCCTCATTATATTTTCTAATTGCACAACTTCTCTACCATCCAAAAAACCTCCATACATAGAGTATATTGCATTGTCAATAGGGTAAAGCCCTGTAGTTTTAGACCTCTCTCTCTCTCTCTCTCTCTCTCTCTCTCTCTCTCTCTCTCTCTCTCTCTCTCTCTCTCTCTCTCTCTCTCTCTCTCTCTCTGTCGATGATATGCATTGTTTCTGTGTACGTATTTTTGGGCCAAAGATACCAAAATCACTCAGAATAGATATACAAGTAAAACATATTCTCTATAATCAGAGACTAAGTGCAATCATGCTATGAATAAAATAATCTGATTTACTAAACTACTTTTGAAATATAAATTTCAAGATAAGAAGCTTATCAAACAAAATAAGCAATTACTACTTGTTTGACTCCGGCGATATATATATATATATATATATATATATATATATATATATATATATATATATATATATATATATATATATATATATATATATGTGTGTGTGTATGTGTGTGTGTAAATATATGTGTATATATATGTAATATATATGCATTTGTAAACCCATGACCAAAGGGATCATTGAAGAGTTGGAGTGTGATGGCAGCCATAACAGGATGTGAAAATAGACTAAGCTAAAGCATTGCATAAGTAAACTTTTATTTATGTCTTCTAAACATGTCATAAGCCTCCCGTGAGATACAGTTGACCTATTGATCCCTACCAGAATCACCTGACTTCCGGCGATAAGGCTACGTGATCATATCTCTTTGTATTTGTAATAAACGCTGAGATAACTAATACTACATTATCGACGCGAGCTTATTGTAAAGTATTTCTATCCATCTTTTCATACGGAATGGTCATCCGACCAAACCATCCATACTCCAGTGATGGACCTAACAATAAATTGTTTTAAAGTTAACTTAAACTTTGACTTATTCTCAAAAGCAACCTACAAGTCTAATAATTCTATATCACATTGAAGAGACATGAGATAGAACCACGATGTTTGCGTATAACATTCTCACTCTAACAATTGGTGGTAGCGATTACAACTATAACAACCAGTGATTACAACTATATCAACCAGCGATTACAACTATAACAACCAGTAATTACAACTATATCAACCAGTGATTACAACTATAACAACCGGCGATTACAACTATACTGTAATAATAAGCAGTTACAACAGTAATAAATCTACAATTATGACTTAGTATCTACGTCTACCGAAGTAATGAACTCATCGAATATCAGCTATAAATCAGATATAAAGTGAGGGACAGGATCTTCAATCAACATACATCATTAAACATCCTAAAAATACGAAGAAATGTCCTTCATTGAGATGAATTCTAGTATCAGTATCAACATTTAATGAAAGACTTTCATCACAAACATTCAAGAATCACATCATGAAGTGAAACATTCGTCGAATAAAACGACGACGACGAGAAGCCAAGTTGAAGGTCATCACCCAGCTAAACTCTTGCAAAACGAGAGAGAGAGAGATGACGTGACGTCATCGGATCAACAATTCTTTGCATATATATACTAAAGCTAAGTACATCCTGTATTCATTCAGGTTTTTGCAGTGAAGTGTTTTGTCACGAGTCGATCGTCCATTATTGCTGGGGTGAGTTATGTGCAATCTATATTCAACTAAGAATTCTCGTCTGCTGAATTTTTTTTCTCTTTGTGCTAATTCCATTCTCTTTCAAAATTTCTCGGGAAATATCTTTGTCACATTAACTTTCTTAATATCATCATTATGGGGGACTTTGTTATAATCTGCAACATATCTTTATTGTATAGTGCATATGCGTTTACGCAGTGAACTTCTGCATCCTTAAATAGATTTTGATTGGATCGCAAGGAATCGTAGAGATGGGAAAAAAATTAAAGTAAACATGACGCCTCCCGTGAATCCCAGTGACCCTACTCTCAGACCCAGTACCCCTTATCCCGTTATAACTCTACTGAGTGCAAGATCAGCTATCCTTCCTTTTCAAGGTCGGGTCAATGGGTTCTTACCTCAGAATGTCGAGTTATGGATCTCGTCAGTAGATGCTCATTTAAACGCAAAAAGCATCACAGACCTATCTGTACAATTACAAGAAGCTAAAAGTTTCATAGATTTTGTTAAAGGAGATGCAAGCACGTATCTTAGGGGAGTCTCTTTCCAAGACGCAGTTACATGGGACGATTTCAAAGCTAGGCTACGTGCAATCTATGGCGGTGAGGAAGCTTTAGACGTAATTTTGACATTAAGAAATACACTTAATCAAGTCTCTATGACTCAGCTTAATAATATAGAACGGGCGGCTCTTATTGCCAACCACCTGAATGAATATCAGGATATTTTAGGTAATTCCACATGGGTTACAGGAGATAACATCCCCATGAAAGATTTCTTCCGGCTTATGTATCTAACTTGCATGACAATTATGTTGCCAGAAGCTTTGGTGGGGTGTTTTGATGAAAAGCTAACGCCCGAAAGTACAGAATTAGATGTATATAAGCAGATAAAGAAACACATGTCTAAGTGTACTGATCTTGATCCCTTGCTTACTCAAGTTTTTGCAAAAAATTAAACTAAGCCACAACAAGTAAACGTGGTTAATAATAATCAAGCTGCAGGGATGACTTGTTATAATTGCAAACGTCAAGGTCACTTGATTGCAGACTGTAGGACGCAATTTTGTTCGATTCATATTAGTTCAACCCATTCATATAGTCGATACTTCTCGCGTAATCAACAACAGAATCCTAGAAACACCTAGACAGTTCCCTATGGAAATAAAAAGAAACATCCTCAGTTTACTAAAAAGAAACAGGCGAATGGCAATATAGTTCAAAATCAAAAACAAACAAATAGTGCTTCAAGTAACTCTGTTCCTGGGCCGTCTAGCCAGAACTCGCAAGGTCAGATGAGTTTTCAGAATGTGCAAAGCAAAGCAAATACCACATAGTTAACACCAATGGGGGAGAGAGTGATGTTGGGACATTCATATCAACATCTTTTGTATCAAATAATCCATTTAATAATTTATCAGATCATTGTGAGGAAATAGATTTTCCTATGAAACACACTGCCGAATCCAATAAATCAGTGCAGGTTCAAGTAGATTTGCAACAAATTCACGCAATAATAAGCCAAAATGAGTTACGACCAACATTATATGCTGTAAATTTAGAACACCGACCCTTCCCATTATTTTTTTTACTCTGGTAGTCCATGTAATATGATAAATTTCAGGACTCATCACTTGTTATATTCGAACTTCCCTGTAGAGAAATCCGGGGTAAGGCTCTCGAGTATAAGAAATAACGAATTAAATGTAGTAGGAGTATCTCATGTTCAGTATAAGGTCGGTAAGCGCACGTTTGCCAATACCTTCATCGTTGTACAAAACATTGATATGTATCCAGCTGTAATTTTAGGATACCCTTCTGTGGGGACTCAAAACATTATCTTAGCCCCTGCCAAACACGGCGTGTATTTACATATAATCTCAAACTGGAATGGCATTTTGAGGGATCTTTTTGGGCTTGAATTGGTCAATTGTACAAGCGTTTAGCATATTTTTCCTTTAATAGAGAATCTAGTCAACATAATTGATAGGCGTATCCCTTCTCGATTACTAAGGTACCGAGTAAAATACAAGATTATTGTAAACGTGTTTATTCGTGGAACCAGGAGGCCTATAATCTTTAAAATGGTAATAGATCAATTTTGACGAAGAAAAACTATACTCTGCTAAAGGTGCGTTCACACGGTCAAACAGTGTCCGTCGAACACAATTGTTACCAGTTAACATTGGGAAAGAAGCGTTAATGACATCAATAACGAGCACTAAGTGGTGTGTCGGACAGTGCCTGTGTTCGTAGAGTCCGAGCTTCAGACACTCTCCGGAGGTGGAGTAGCACTAAGGACTGAGTTCTACTTCTTTATCTGATTAACTTAAACTTTTAGATTAGGTAGCACCTTCCCTGTAAACATGACTAGTTGTATTCCAGCTATGGAGGGAAGCTGACTTTGAGATAGATGAGAGGCTCATTTGTTATTTAAACAGTACTGGCAGAGCCCATACTTATAGAAAATCAAAGCAAATGTTTACAAAGAAAGAAACAAATGGGTAGCAGCGAAAAGTAAAATAACGTCAGAACTTACGAGAAGTGCAATGTCTGTAGCTTGTTTTCAACTCGAAAAAAATATGGAATCCATAATGGGTCATTACAAGGAAGAGCTTCGCAAATTGGAGAAATAAAATAAGTCAGAGGTTGGTACAGACATTTGCACAACCAATGTATGGCGTTTCGAAATACAAGTATAGTATAACAGATTCTGTTTCAATTATGGACACCGAAGTCTCTCATTTGCTCCAAGAAGTGTTTGATCGTGAGGAACCTACGTAATTCTCTCTCTCTCTCTACAAAAACAGGAGAAACATTTCATCTCTCTCATTAAAACCATTTGTATTTAGTTAATAACACATAATCCGAAGTATGACCGATCTCAAACATTAGTAATTTCTTGGAATAATATAGGCTATATATATTGCACGTTAATAACAATAACATCCTCAATTCACTAACAGGGTATTTTAAGTCGGGCATATGATTCTGTAATGACTCCAGATGTGCTTCTGGAAAAATGCTTCCTCTTATACATGTGTACTGCTCAGTTATAAAAGGTTTTAAGTTCTCCGATAAAATGTATAAAGCATTTGGGTTCATCAGTACATAGTTTTTAAAGTCCAATTCATAATCAATTTAAATTTCCTTTAAAATGGATGAATGGTTTCTCTTTTCACTCCATCTTTGCAACTAGTCCCTCCATGTACTATTCTATTGTTCTCAAAATATGAGGAATAATCATGCTGCATAATTCAATTTATTGAATTGTGCTTTTATTTTTTGGTGTACAATGGTTATGATGCTCCATACTTCATGCTGATAACTACCACTTGATTCTCGAGAACAAATTATAACTCAGGCATAGATAACAGAGATGCCAGCGGACATTAGATTCGGACATTTCTTCTGGTCATTGTCTGGTAAAAGGAGTAGAAATACTGGTAGTCCATTTCATCTGATACTACTGTTTATTACCATATAAACTTCCCTCATTTCAACACTTATGACGACATTCTCTTTCATTTAGATATGGTAACAGTGTTTGTTCGACAGACACTGTTCGACCGTGTGGACACACCTTAAGGCTCTGTCCAAACGGGCGAGCTTTGTTTCAGCTTACTTCAGAAGTGTAGAAGCATCGAGCAAAGTTCGGTATAGGGTTTTTCGAATGATTACCTTTGTATCCAAAGCTATGGTCGTTGGTGGTTTAAAGACTGGGAAGATGCCATTACCTGACATAAGAAGTGGGGTTTCTCACCAGTGCCAATAATATACTAATTTTTAATCCTTTACTTCCAAGTTAAAACATAACAAAGTTTTATTGGTCCCGTTGGGCAACTTTAAATTTGATAGTTCCATTAATAACATTCTTTCAGCCATTGGAATGCGAGGGTCGGTGATTATCAAGATCGTGATGCATTTTTTATGGGCTGTCATGCTCGAGCTCGTGTTCGAACTATGGCTCAAGCTACAATAAATGATGAGTCGCAGCATATTCAAAATTAACGCTGGGCACTCGTATCACTTGTGTAATTGAAGATGAGGTAAAGTGAAAACAAGCTCTTTCCCGCCGATATCGTAGACGTGACCGGCGAGAAATGTGGCAAATCAGCAAGTCGGAGAAATCTTGCTGCAAGTTTATAGTTTTATTCTACACAAACTCTACTTGGAAATCCTTGCTTTAGTGAGTATTGAAGTTCTGTATAATTGTATCCTAATTGGTGATTGCAGGTTCCAGTCTCGAGATAACATAGTGAAACGTATTTTGGATCCATTTACGTGTAATTTACAAAATCTAGTTCCAAATGGTATTTTTCCTTTTTTCATGAACACTGCAGATTTTTTAGGTCCGAAATTATGCTATTTGGCGAGAGTTAACAAGAACAGGTTCTTCTAGCACTTGGGGAATTGGTAATGTTACTCCATTATGTAAATTTGTTTGTGGTAGCTCAAGTTCAGCCGAGTACCGCCCGTTTTCCATAACTCTCATATCAAAAGTTTTTAATGTCTTTTGGCAAAATGTCTAAATAGGTTTGCTGAAGGTAATAGTCTGTTCCATAGTTTGCAATTAGGCTTTCATATAGGGATTGGAGCATATAATGCCCTTACAATCTCCAATGCTGTACAGAAATTCCCTAATCGTGGTCAGGAAGTTCGTATGATAGGCTTTGATTTTTCAGTGATGCCTTTGACTGTGTTAAACATGAGGCCTTGTTTTCAAACTCAAACAGTTGGGAGTGGATGGTTATTTTCCTAACATCATTATTGAATTTTCAAGTAATAGATCGTAAAGAGTTGTTGTTCATGGGCACCAGTGAGTATAGGAAGGTGTTATCTGGTGTTCCTCAGGGTAGTGCTCTTGGCCCATTACTTTTCATATCATATACGCATGACATGTGGTTTTGCCTGGAAAACAAGCTTGTTGCATATGCAGATGACGTTACTCGTTTTGCATCAATTGCTGATCTCCTGAATGTTGATCAGGGGTTGCTGAAACCTTTAATATAAATCTAGTTAAGATTAGTGCATGGTGCAAAACTCAAAAGTATGATTTTAAGTAGGTCGACGACAGTGGCTTCTCAACATCTGGATCTCGGCACTGATAATGCCTCTTTAACTTTGCCTGACTTGAAATATTAGGTGTTTCTCGACAAAAAATTTACTTTTGATAAACACAGAAGTCTGCTTCTTCTTCAATTGAATAAAAAATAGTTAATTGAGAAAGTATTGTAAGATTTTCGGTAATCAGTCCATTCTAAAAAGGGTTTTAATTCTTTCATTCTGTTTCATTTCGAGTATTGTTCTCCTGTCTGGTGAGCTGGTAATTCCCATCTTTAGGCTCCATCAACACGACGAGTTAGCTCAACGATCTTTGTTTCGGGTGACATCAGAAACGTAGAAGCATCGAGCAAACTTTGGTATATTTTTTTCGTATGATTACCGAAGTAACTAGAGCTGTGGTCGTTGGTGGTTGATTAAAGACTGGGAAGATGTCATCACCTTACGTACGACTTCACGTTTTTCACCCATGTCAATGATAAACCATTTTTTTTTAATCCTCTTCTTTCAAATTTATACATGACCAAGTTTTGTTGGTACCTTAGGGCATATTTAAACTTGATAGTTGCATAAATAACAGCCTTTGAGATGTGAGGATTGATTTTTATAGAGATAGTGACGCAATTTTTTACGGGCTGCCAATGCAAGACCCCATGTTCCAACTTAATGTTGGCGCAATCTACAATGAATAACAAGTTGTTGCAATTTCTAAAATAACTCCGGGCACTAATATTAGTATTGCTGTTGAAAATAGGTTAAACAAAATCTCTCTTATTAGGGCTTCATAAATCTCTGCAAGTTCCTGGTATAATTTCAAATAAATTCTGCTTAGAAATCCTTGTTGTAATGTGAATTGAAGTTCTATATAGTTGTATCCTATTTGCTGATTGTAGATTCTAGTTTAAAGGTAAGATTGTAAAACGTATGCGGACCCATTCTCATGTGATATATGAAATGTAGTTTTGATTCACTTTATAACTCCTAAAGTATTGTAACATATATGACTTTGGGATGTGAGGATTGATGATTATAGAGATAGTGACGCAATTTTTTACGGGCTGCCAATGCAAGACCCCATGTTCCAACTTAATGTTGGCGCAATCTACAATGAATAACAAGTTGTTGCAATTTCTAAAATAACTCCGGGCACTAATATTAGTATTGCTGTTGAAAATAGGTTAAACAAAATCTCTCTTATTAGGGCTTCATAAATCTCTGTAAGTTCCTGGTATAATTTCAAATAAATTCTGCTTGGAAATCCTTGTTGTAACGTGAATTAAAGTTCTATATAGTTGTATCCTTTTTGCTGATTGTACATTCTAGTTTAAAGGTAAGATTGTAAAACGTATGTGGATCCATTCTCATGTGATATATGAAATGTAGTTTTGATTCACTTTATAACTCCCAAAGCATTGTAACGTATATGACTTCCCAATTTTGGCGTCTCTGCAAACACTCCAGGCACCAAAAGTTTTTTCTCCATTTATATACTGTACACAGCAATGAAAATACACAAGGACAATTTTCTTTTAGCTTGTACGAACGTTCATTTTCTTGTCACTCGTACAATAATCACTCTTCCTGCCGTCACCAGGCTCTCACTGCTCAAGTGTCAGCGATTGAATACAAGCTTAAAGACCTTTATAGAACTTTGTTTGATAAGAAACAAAGTTCGCCGAACAACGGTCGTATAGACGTAGCCTTAATATATTAGACTGGAACTAACGGCCTATTAAACTGCTTATTCCTGATCTAGATATTAATCTCTGGCACTGTTGTTCAATTAGTTAGTTATGCATGTTGCATAAGAATTTTTGTAATTCTGACCATCACATTTTCTCGGACAGTTCCATCCTGTTCGTATCACTAAGTATTCAGTTAATTCTAGTAGCTATGCCTTCTAGAAGTTTTATTCCAACTGTGACCAATTTCTGGAATGATCTTCCTAACTCGGGTAGTTGAATCGGTAGAACTTCAAAACTTAAAACTTGCAGCAATTTTTTTTATGTTGAACAGGCTGACATAATCTCTTTTTATAGATTATCTATGAAAGATATGTTTTAATGTTGTTACTGTTCTTTAAAATATTTCTTCAATTGTTCATTTCTTCTCATATAGTATATCTATTTCCTTAATTCCTTTCCTCACTGGGCTACTTTTCCATGTTGAAGCCCTTGGGCCTTATAGCATCCTGCTTTTCCAACTAGGGTTGTGGCTTAGTAGATAATAATAATAATAATAATAATAATAATAATAATAATAATAATAATAATAATAATAATAATAATAATAATAATAATAATAATAATAATAATAATAATAATAATAATAATATTCTAAATATAGCAAAAAAAATATCCTTGCATAATGCTCAGAGAAGGCTAGAGCCAATTTCAAGGAAGATATTCTCCTTCTTCTTTGTCCACATCTTTTCCAACTTTTATGTGGGTCAATGTTTCTGGCCAGCGTTCTCCAGCTACCTCTGTTTCCCACTTCATCACCAATTAACCCCTTTGATCGAACGTTATCCTTGATACAGTCCATCCACCCTCGCTTTGGTCTCTCTCTCCTTCTCATTCCCTGCACCTCCATTTCCATCACTCTCCTCCCAATATACTGTTCATCACTTCTCATGACATGAGTTCTCTAATTCCAGTGGTACCCCTAATTACCTCACTACGTATCTTATCTCTTCTTGTCCCCCCACACATCCATCTCAACATTTTCATCTCTGCCACATCAGTTTCTTCTCTTCTGTCTTCTTTAATGTCCACGTCTCCGATCCATACATCATTGCCGGTCTCACAACTATCCTGTGTACTTTACCTTTCAACTTAACCCCTATTTTCCTGTTGCATAGAACTCGACACACTTTTTTCCAATTCTTCCATCCTGCTTGTATTCTGTGGTTGATTTCTGCCCCCAGATCACCATCCTCTGCAACTGTTGATCCTAAATACTTGAAATTTTCAACTCTTTTCAGTCTCTCTCCTTGTCAACTAACATCCTCATTCTCCCCATTTTTCTATCTCAAATACTCTGTCTTTTTCCTGCTGATCTTCAATCCTGTATTTTCCATTTCTCTTCTCCACTCCTCCAGTTTCTCTTCTACTACCTCTCGCCTAGAGCTACACAGTATAACATCATCAGTAAAAAGCACACACCGAGGAGACTGATCTCTAATACCTTGTGTTACTACATCCATGACCAGATCAAATAGGTAAGGGCTCATTACAGACCCCTGATGTAGTCCCAAATTTACTGGGAAACTTTCTGTTAGGCCTATACTGCTTTTAGCATTTGCTTCTGCCGTCTCATACATACCTTGGGTGATTCTTACGTATTTCTCAAGGACTCCCTTTTTTCTCGTACATCTCCACAGCTCCTGACGTGGTACTCGATCGTATGCCTTCTCCATGTCAATAAAGACCATATGTAATCCTTTCTGTTTCTCCCGATGTTTTTCTATCATCTGCATCAAAGCAAATATTGCATTTACAGTCCCTCTTCCAGGCATGAATTCTAATTGTTCCTCACCAATCGTTGTTTCATCTCTGAGTATCTTCTCTATGATCTTCTCCCATATATTCATAGTATGGCTTATCAACTTTATGCCTCTGTAGTTGCCACATTCCTGGATGTCTCCCTTCCCTTTATAGATGGGGATGATTAGGCTTCCTCTCCATTCCTCTGGCATCTTTTCCTGATTGAAGATCTTTTGCATCAGGTCCCACAAGATATCTATGCCTTCCTCTCCAAGACTCTTCCATACCTCTACTGGTATATTATCCGGTCCTGCAGCTTTATTATTTTTCCTCATCTTCACTGCTTGTTCTACTTCTCTTCTAGCCACTCCTATGGTAACTGCCTCGTTTGGGAGTCCTTCTTCAAATACTGTTCTTGGGTTCTCCTTATTCAATAGTCCTTCAAAATAAGTTTCCCACTTTTTTTTAATCATTCTCTTCTGCTAAACTTTACCATTGCTATCTTTTATTTGCCTTATCTGCGACAGGTCTTTAGATGCAGAATTTCGGGACTTAGCAATTCGTAATATTTTCTTCTCTCCTTCTAGTGTTTCCATCTCTTTATAGACTTCATTTAATGTCTCCGCCTTCACCTTTACTACTGCTCTTCTTGCTTCTTTATTTGCCTGCTTATAGTTTTCTTTACCCTGCTCTTCTCTTGATAGATCTACCTTCCTCTTGGCTTCTTTCTTGGTGTTTACCCGTTCTTGCACCTCATCATTCCACCACTATGATTCTTTATCATTTGGGGGTCTTCTTCCTGATGATTTTCCAAGTACTTCCTCACCAATCCTTAGAATCACTTTACTATTCTCTATCCACCATTGTTGTACATCCTCATGTAACCTTACTGCTTCCAGCACTCTTTCCTTAAACAAGACTCTCATTTCTGCCTCTTTCAATTTCCACCATTTAATCTTTGGGGCCATTCTCGTCTTTTTACTTTTACAATTCCTTAGTCTGCGATTAATTACCACTAACCTGTGTTGCGCTGCTACACTCTTTCCATTTCTAACCTCCTTCAGATGGTCTCTCTTACACAGTAGCAAATTTATCTGGCTCTCCCTGCCACCGCTACTGTAAGTAATCAGTCTGTTAATCTTTTTCTCAAAGAAGGTGTTGATCATTGCTAGGTCAAAAGCCACTGCCAAATCAATCTCTTTCTCCCCCATCATTTCTCTCACCCACACCCCAACCTCCATGCACTCTCTCAATCCCTTCCCTACTAATTCCCAAGTGGACATTCAGATCTCCTATAATTACCCTTTCCATTGCAGGAATTATTCTAAGCTCCAGGTCAATCTTCTCCCAGAATGTATCCTTCTCCTCCTCTCTACATCAAGTCTGCCGGGCATAGGCACACACAACATTGACTATTGTTGCTCTTAGTCCCAACTTTATACTCATAATTCTGTCCTTTTTCCTATTCACTCCAATCAAACTTTCGTTTCAAATCTTTCGATAATATTAATCCTACACCATTTCTTCCTTCCATATTTGCTTCACTGTAATAAAATCTACAACTTTCGCCTAGTTCTCTTTCCTTATTTCCCTGCACACACAGCACTCCCATCTTCCTTCTCCCCTTGAGGTCAACCAGCTCTCGCCCTTTTCCATTCATTGTCCCCACATTCAGAGTAGCTACTCTCATCCTCTTCTCAGATATTTCCCTCTGAGGTTGCCTCTTTACCCCAGCCCGCCCATGACATTAATTCTAATATCACAATCTGCACTGGCCTTCTTAATTTTGGCTATGTTTTCATGTCCTGATCCCTTTCCTGCTGCCAACTCTCCCCATTTACCCGGTCTGGGGATCGGCACCAAATTGAGGCTGGCTTGCCCGCCTCCTTCCCCCCCCCCCCTCCCCCTCTGTGGCTGGGTCATTTCTAGGAAAAACTCTAATAATCCTAGAAATGGATTTTTCCTCATGTACGAACTGTCATCGGAATGCTCTATATCCCAAAAGAAACACTTACTTATATAAACATATAAATCAGGGAAGGTGATGTCAAAGTAATCTCCATTGTTAAGTTTCAAAATACGCATTTAATGTTTAGTAGAGCTTTACAAATTTTATTATCTTTCAACTTTTAATGAAAAATTAAAATAGTCTTATCTAAAACCACGAAAGAATTAAGACCTTTGGACGCAAAATTGAGCCATATATTTTCCTTTAAATCAATACATAGGCAATCAGATCAACTCAGTCAAGGACCTACCGCACGTATTAGCCCTACAGTTGATCTGATTGTCTATGCATTGATTTCAAGGAAAATATATGGTTCATTTTTGCGTCCAAAGGTCTTTATTCTTTCGTAATTTTAAATACGACTATTTTAATTTTTCTTTAAAAGTTGAAAGATAATAAAATTCTGTAAAGCTTTACTAAACATTAAAGGTGTATTTTGAAACCTAATAATGGAGATTACTTTGATATCACCTTCCCTGATTTATATATGTTTATATAGGTAAATGTTTCTTTTGGGATATAGAACGTTAAGATGAGAGTTCGTACCTGTGGAAAAATCCCTTTCTAGGATTAGTAAAGTTTTTATGAGGCTAACAGCAGCAGTAGATATGAAACGACAACAAAAAAGTTATATGGGCAGATACTACTGCAGTTTGAACATTATGCGGCTTTTTAAAGTGATGTGACTTTCGTCCTTTTGTCTTGAAATTTGTATAAAGAAAATAACATTTATTAATATTTCAATAACTCCGGAAAATTGTAAGCAGCATTTTTCCATTTTGTGCCAGGATGTAGATCATTTTAAAGACTGTTCTATATTGGAAGGGAGTATCTAACCTCATAGGTACTTTTTTATAACAATGGTAGAACAAAAGATATCTTATTATTTTCTGATTGAATAATTGATTGATTGAAAGTTTTCTGGAATCCTGTATTATTTTCTGCTTTTACATAGGTTTTGTTTAACAAATTAAGAAGGAATAACCTTGTATTTAAAGAGGACACTAGAGGATCCGGTGGGACTGGGTCGCGACTCCCATTTTTAAAGAAAGTTTCTCTGTAAAACCTCGGGTTTGTACGAAAAATAATGTTTGACTGTTATACTCGGCGTATGGGTGGATATATATTCATTTGGTTGAATATCGTTATTTTCAGGTTTCATCCTTAATTAAGTTATTTAGTATTTTACAAGTTTTCCTACGACTCCCTCTTCCTCAAAACTAAAAAACTAGTTAGGATTCAAGATTTGAAAGGAAATTTTTGATAGTCACGAGCATTATTGTCAAAATTATTCTAATTGCAAACTTGATATTATAAATTTTCACAATAGAGTCAAAATGAACTATTATCCCATTTAATGGACACGTGGTATAAGTTTATTTTCTTTTTGTATTGACTCTCATGCATAGACCTTTTCATAAAACCAATTCCCCCTTCTGTCTTTATGCTCGAGTCAGAGTTATTCAAAGATCATCAACTATTTGTGGCTGAAAACATAAAAGTCTCGTACGTTAGTAATAATATCATAAATACCTCTTTGTTGAAACTTTTCCTAATTGGCAATCATGCACAATACACAAGAGTAAATGCATCGAAGTATGAATTAGTTCAATTTCCTTGATTTATTTCTTAAAGTGAATTCAATATATATATATATATATATATATATATATATATATATATATATATATATATATATATATATATATATATATATATATATGTTTATATATATTTATTATATATACAGTGCATATATATATATATATATATATATATATATATATATATATATATATATATATATATATATATATATATATATATATATATATATATATATATATATATATATATATATATATATATATATATATATACATACATATATATATATATATATATATATATATATATATATATATATATATATATATATATATATATATATATATATATATATATATATATATATATATATATATATATATATATATATATATATATATATATATATATATATATATATATATATATATATATATATATATATATATGTATATATATATATATATATATATATCATATATAGTATGTATATGAATGTATGGATGTATGTATGTGTGTATTATCTTATAGATCAATAAGGACTCAATCTCAACCGCCGTTTTCCTTCCACCCCCCACCCCCCTCCTCTATGTGTCAACGTCAATGTAAATATCAGTAGCATTCGGGTCTTCTATGTTTATTCCTGAACTATTGGTGTGCATATTTCCGTTGCTAAACTGTTTCTTTTTTTTTTCACTTTGCTGAATCTATTTCGATGATATTTTAAGTCTTTGAACACTTGAAGGAAGACAATAAAATTTTCGAGGGAGTAAGATCAATCCCAGAGAACTTTGATATGGCTGTTTTAGCGGTTAGTTCTTTTTCTGTTCAGTATCTGGAGTAAAACTCTTTTCTATTGAAAGTGGAATTTTAAACCAGATTACAATGTAATCTAGCTGCAACTATATTTGTTTCACTATCATTTCCAATATAAAAATGAGTTATGATTAACGACTGCATGTGGCATATAAACGCCATAATTCTATAACTGTTCAATAAGCTTACCAGATCTAGATATGATATTTTTTTTAAACGAAGATGAGGTTTTAATTTGTAAGGTAACTGGTATGGTGGTCTTTGTTGTTTCTATAAAAAAAAAAAACAGTCAATACGATGAAGGGAGATGAAAACGGAAAAAAAGCTACAAAGAAAGTTCTAATAGCAAGAAGTTAAAAAGGTTTTGTGAAATGAAGCTTGGATTTTACGAAAACCTTTGATAAAACCAAAACAAAATAGTTAACATCTTCTTTTCAATGGTTGCTACAAAAAGACTGTAGTAAGAGATATGTCGAAGATTGAAAACATCCTCTTCTCTCTCTCTCTCTCTCTCTCTCTCTCTCTCTCTCTCTCTCTCTCTCTCTCTCTCTCTCTCTCTCTCTCTCTCTGTGCTTTTGGGATGCTGCTATTACAAACTGCGTTTTCACCCTATAATATTCAATTAAAGGAGAAATTGGTTCAAAAGAACATGAAATAATAGGTCTAAAATAGTTAAAATTTATGTCAGCTTCCGAAGGGCTTACAGTGTCCTCCTTCTCCTTAGCACCCAACTGCTTTGGTTATGTTTTCTGACCCTTCCCCCCTTTTTGAAAATGCTGCATCCACGCTTACCTCTTCCACACATCCCGTCATACCCAAGCACTCAACACAACTTTCACCAACACAGTGCAGTGGTATCTCAAACTCAGACTTACAGTGCAATAACCATAGATCTTTGTGTCTCTGCTAACTTCCACATTCAACTAATTTCATCACTTGCCTCATTAACCAACGACTATAATCTATTCAGGCTGCATTGCTGATTTGTATATTTTATTATAAGTTCGTTTTCATTAAATATCATATCTATTTAATTAATTCCCTTTAAAACAAAACATTCTCCCAGTATAATTTTTCCATATTGGCTTAACGTTTTCACTTGCCTTAATTATATATATATATATATATATATATATATATATATATATATATATATATATATATATATATATATATATATATATATATATATATATATATATATATATATATATATATATATATATATATATATATATATATATATATATATATATATATATATATATATATACATATATATATATATATATATATATATATATATATATATATATATATATATATATATATATATATATGTGTGTGTGTGTATATATATATATAAATATATATATATATATATATATATATATATATATATATATATATATATATATATATATATATATACACATGTATATATATATACATATATACAAATTTACAGTATATACATATATGCATACATACACATATGTGTATATGCATTTATAAATATTCATATGTTATCATCATCATCATCTACTCCTACGCTTATTGACGCACAGGATATCGGTTATATAAGACCCGGGTTAGAGTACAAGTACTTACTCTAGTGCTCAAGGAAATGTGCATAAGTACTTGACCTTTGATGTTTTAAAACAATTATACTAATATTTCAAATACTTTAAATTTAATAATTATAAGTATTTCACCGCGGCAACAAATTTAGATGCTACTAGAAACTGCTAAAGGTGAAGGTGTAAGCATATGTTCTAAACGGGTTAAATGCAGAAACACTACCTATGGATTCATTGCCTAGAATCTGAGAACTGCAAAGAGAAGTTTTAGTGAGGAGTGGAAGTTATTTCACTCTACTATGAGATTCAGGGCCTCTGTAACACGGTTTTTTGGACTTTGCTCCTTATCAAGGCATCGGATGTAGCTGAAAGTTGACATATGTATATTTTACAACCACACACAAATTTTGTCAGCATTTTCAATAACCTAAACCCGATAGTTTTATTTTTATAGAGTAAAAAGGATCTAGCCGACGCCATGGCCAGTGATAACGAGCCAAGAGTCGAAAACATTCATTACGTAAGCAATGTAAACACCTTTTGACAAAATTTTGCCCCGCCCATCCACCGGACACCCATTCATCTTCTTCCATCGGCACTGGAGCCCATAACAATCAAGAATGGCTAGCAGGATTTGGAATTGCCCCCGTGGTTGCAAAACTGCATTTATCTTACGACTTGCAACTTTATACAGTCAAGAGAAATCCCATGGCCATATTTACTATAGCCTGAATAGGTAATTATTCAGTTTCTAGTTTAAATCCAATGTTTATGGTCTGATTTGTATTTAGCGTAATATGATTATAATACTTGTAATGTCACTCAGGCTTTTGAACATTTCCATTAACTATTCACTATGCCACCAAGAGAGAGAGAGAGAGAGAGAGAGAGAGAGAGAGAGAGAGAGAGAGAGAGAGAGAGAGAGAGAGAGAGAGAGAGATTGTATGTAAACAGTCTTGATATAACTATTTTTGTTAAAATGAGAATTTTGTGCTAAACTCTCCATCAGACCAACGGATCATCCGATATAATTTTTTTTCTTCTTCTTCTTAGGCCGTACGACCGTGTTGGCTATGTTTTGGGCATGACTGCATTTTGTAAATAAATCATGAATAGTTTAAGGAGTTTTATTTGTACATCTTATGGGAATTTATAGGAGTAAAGTGAACATAATTAATTTATCCTTTAAAATAATTACTACATGTAGCAAAACAAATAGTAGTAAAGATGATAATGCAATGAAGGAATGATACCAAACTTTATCTTTAGCTTCAACATCGGCAATAACATACCCAGTTGCCATAAATTTGTCAGCTTAATGAAATAGCCTATCATCTAATATAAAACGTAAATTCTGGGGAGGCCATGGCTTATTGCACAGTGAAAAAAAAATGACACAGACTTTATGAATGGCGGAACGATACATAAATGTGGGTGGGGTATCTGTGCTAGTGTAGTAATACTACATGAATTAAACGTTTTTGAAAATTACCAACTATTCCCTACACCTTGTCTATCTGATTGTGACCTATAAACTAGACTGTAATTTCTTAGGAAACTTATTTTGGGAGTTAGACTAATAATCGAAGTGTTTTTGTATTTATTAACATATATTGTTGGTTTGTTCATTATGACAATTCTCAGTGGAGAGGTTTCAGAGTTCATAAAGGTGTACTGCTTTGCTTTTATTTACACTTTTGTGTTATTGTTGGCAGAGGTATAGCCTTCGTTACGTATAACCAATCATCGATCGAGAAAGAGAGAAGAAATGCCGTCATAAGTTACGTAACGAGTGCGTTCGAAACCTTTTCTCTGAGTAAGTTGGCCCGTCTTCAAAAATCGTCCCTTTTACTTAATAAAGTACCAAATTTATTCAACCTACGTAATGCAGAATATAGTCAAAATTTATGTGTAGATATAATGTGCATTCTGAGTAAGCGTTATATTCATGAAATTCATAGAACAAAAGTTATTGCGAAAAAACCGTGTTACAGAGGCCCTGAATCTCATAGTAGTGTATAGAGATATTTCAAAAGATATTTTATATATTTGTGTATTTAGGTAAAAATCATAACATTGGCTAGCTTAGTTACTAAGTTGTAAATTACTTTAAGAAATTGAATATGATATATAATCAACTGAGTTCAATTATGATGACAATTTCAAAGGGCCATCCTCTTGATTTATCAAAAGCTGTAATCTAGGTATGACCTGGTTAAAACAATTCCAACTTTATCTCATCTAACAATAAAGTCAAATGTAAAGAATGTAAAGGTAAACATCACACTTCTTTTCGCAATGAAACTAAACCTAACATTTCTCTTGCATAATCTATCAAAATTGATATGATCGCTGTTTTGAACTCTTGTTCTGGTTCCCCAAAAAATCGTATTGTGTTTTGGAATTGGTAAATTCAGATTGCCTGTTAAATCTAATATAAACCCGATAACTGATAAGATCTACAACATGGGGTGAAGACATATTTAATGATATTACAAGTTTAAATACCTTTCGTGGTTATGACTGAATTGTTATAGACATGGTGACTTTACAAGGGCAGGGTAATTTTGCTTACCAATTGAAGAGTCAAAGTTCCACTAAATATGGAAATTTGTCTAATGAGAGTGAGTTCATCGTTTTTGATAATGCTCTCGAAACTAAAAGCACAGAAAACCTCCATAAAGCTAAGTAGGTTTTACCATCTAGGTGCTACTACTACAGAATCATCGCCTGTACCTCAGGTACAAACTCTGTATTATTAACATACCAAGGATCCCATTTCAGTCAAACAAATATTGATGAGTTGGAAAACCTGTGACTAGCTGAACCTGGTATATCACAAAGGAGTACTATCAATATAAATTACTTCATAATCTAAGAGTCCTTAGCAATTGGTAGTGGCAATTACAATTTTCTTTTTTAGAGAGAATAAAAATCTCCCTCTCATCTTCCCATTAATGATCACTATACTAAATCTAAAGAAAATGTTGTGTCAAGTAAACTAATGAATACCTTAGATAGGCTGACTCTTGATAATAAAATAACTGGATAATAGCTCGCCACTCCAGTATGGAATCTTTTGAAACTACTCCAAGGAGAACTTTTTCTTTATTACAGCTAAATATCTCTTAAAGGAAAACTATCCTCTTCAATCTATGAGTTATGCTCTGTGGTAATTTTTTTGCGTAAAGTCAGCACTCATATTTCTGGTGACTTTATCAGATCTATTCAATTATCCTGCTAATGTTTGCTTTATAATTAATACTGAGGATGAAATATTTTATAAGAAGTTTCAAACTAATGATGTATTATCTTTTATAGTTTTACGTTGCAGATGCTATTAAACACAAATTCTTAACATAACAACACTACCTCCAGTACAGTTGGTGTAGTAGGGACCTGTGTAGCTAAAAACTGCTCTTCAATTCTTTTAATTCATCTGTTGGTGACTTAATTAGACCATTTGTTGTATTTGATACATCTTGGGTGTCTGTTCCCTTTCATATTCTCCGGAACAGGACATTGTAAAATATTCATGGAAAAACTTCTCATTATAAAGTCAATTTCAAATAATATCCCTTTTTAGCAAGCGTTTTAACACTAATTTAGTAATTTTGATAATCAGCATACTGTTTAGTGTAATATAGGTAATTTCAATCGTTTCTTTCATATGCATTCGTTTCTCTTCGATTAGAATTCTTGGAAGTTAATTTGAAGGCAAAATGAAAAGGTTTCGATCAAAATTATTTTTTTTTATATAAACAGATCGATAGCATATCATTTAGTATATGATCAGGCAGTTGAAAAGCTATGATAGCCTAAATCGGATAATGTCGAGGAATTTTCTTAAAAACATGAGCAATTTAAACAAAGAATCTCTCTCTCTCTCTCTCTCTCTCTCTCTCTCTCTCTCTCTCTCTCTCTCTCTCTCTCTCTCTCTCTCTCTCTCTCTCTCTCTACTACAAATGCAGCCTTTTCTAGTCAGCTGCAGGACAAAGGCCTCAGACATCTCAATTCATGTTTATGGTTTGGTCAGTTTTCATCACCGCACTGGCCATTGGGGAATGTGGTTGGTGAGAGAATTCAGTCTGATCGCTCACAACAAACCAACCTAATATGGGTGGTCTTGAATAGTACATCTTTTCCGATCATGGCAATACGTAAATCCTTTCACCACGTTAAGGTACACCCCCCCCCCCTCTAAATTGTTAAGAACTGTCTCAATGTGAACATATAGTATTTGTAACATCAAAACTAGTTATATGACTATCGTTATGCAAATTTATGAAGTCTCTAATGGCTTTTCTCTTAATTCTTAGTTGGAAAAACCTTAATCTGATCTTCTGACCTTATGAAGTAGGATATCAAAATGTGATGCACCGCAACAAAGTCCACAGGAAAATTTGCCATTTGTGCAGGAGAGACATTATGTGGTGACTGAGAGGCGAGGTGAATGCAACTAACTTTATTAATCAATCACTGAGTTTATATGCAAGGACTTGCGAGCAAGAACGCCACAAAAATTCAAATATATTGAACCTTGAGCTAACATGCTTACAAAAGTTGGTTTATTAACAGTCCAGGAGAGACAGAATGATAAAATTAAAAGACAAAACCGTTACGAGCGTGTACAAAATGACATAAATGTGAAATAGGGTGTCCTCCTCCAGAGAAATGTATTGTAAATAGGAAATCTGGTAGGAGGCATGCAGGGTTTAGGCAATCAATAGAGACCCAGACTTTCTTTGCCACGAATGTTAATTAAGAATGCTTTCGGGGTACAACAGATAACGAGGTAAGGGCCTGTGTAAGGGGGAGTTCGTTGTGGCTTGCTAGTATCATTGAAAACGAAGATGTACGTTGCTGAGTGTAGATCAGTAGGTATGGGTTGCTTTGCTAGGGGCTTATAAGTCTAGCGATAAGGAGTAAATTTTCCAACAACATGACGTATGAGCTGGAGATTATCGTTGGAGGTTGTAGAGAGAAAAAAATTAGGAAGGGGCGATCAACGGGTTGCCATATACCATTGAAGCTGCCAAGACATCCTGGGTGGCTTTAGGAGCGGTTTGTAGTTTCAGAAGGACCGAGGAAAGCTGGGTAAACCAGTTGGAGTCCGTACAGCAAGACATCAATGCTGCTTTGAGAGTGCGATGAAAACGTTCAACCATTCTGTTGGCTGCAGGGCTGTAGGAGGTTGTCTGATGTAGGGTGATTCCTCGAGATTCACTAATGATGTCCACAATTGAGAGGTGAAAGTGGTACCCCTCTGAGAAGTAATATGCTTAGGGATACCGGATATTGCTATCCATCCTGAGAGTAACTTTCTGAGTAAGACAGATGTACATGAGGTGACATTACAGTTTTCATGGGAATGGGTTCAGGCCAGCGAGTGGAGTGGTCGATGATGGTAAACAGGTAATGATGTTCTTGTGATGTGGGTAGGGTACCTATTACGTCAACATGAATGTGGGCGAGACAATGGTAAGGTTGAGGAAAGGTGCCTACTCCTGAATCTATGTATTGATGTACTTTTGAAGTTTGACATGAAGTACAAATACAGACCCAAACCTTAGTATCCTTAGTGATGCACGAGGGATATGATAGGCCATGAATGAAATCAAACACCTGTCGGCGCATGTGAACAGATATCTATGGTTGTGGTCTACCAGTACTGACATTACAGAGGAGATTGCTGTTGGAGTCGTCGAGGACGATGTCTTCCTGACAAAGGGATGTGCGGGATGGCCTGCATGATTGGTACTTTATAGCTTTTTGTTGGGCTCATGCCAAGGTGCTGTAATCTAACCCCAGGTGAATGGTGGCCAAGTGTTTTTTGACAGGGCATCGTCAATGGGATTAATTTTCCCAGGGACGTGTTGAAGGGTGCAATTGTATTCAGCCACGACGGGGAGATGTTGTTGTTGACAGGCTCACCAGCATTGGACTGTCGAGTGAAGCTGTGAATCAGGGGCATGTGGTCTATGTGATTGACAAAGTGCGTACCTTCTATGATGTGGCAAAAGTGAAAAATAGCCAAATACACCGCCACCAATTCACGGTCGAAGATAGTGTAGCCAGATTCCGCCTTGGACAGTTTTCTACTAAAGAATGATAATAGGCGGGGCGAGCTGTTGCTACCTGCTGGAGTACTACACCAATAGCGACGTTGCTGGCATCAGTGGAGATAAGTAGATGGGCTGTGGTGGGAAAAGTGAGAGCAAACGTGATTGATAAGGCATCCTTTGCATTGCAGAAGGCTGCCTCTTGAAGGGACCTCACTTCAAGTCTTTTGGCTTACCCTTAAGGGAGGCATAGAGGGGGTAAGAGTGGCAGCGATGGTTGGCAGGAAACAGTGATAATAGTTGATCATGATCACGAATTTTTGCAGTGCTTTGACGGTCAAGGGTGTGGGGAAGCTCTGAACGGCTACTACCTTCTTAGGGAGGGTGTGGACACCTTACGTAGTGTAGCGGTGCCCTAAGAACGATATTTCTTTGGCGCCAATGTACACTTGTAATACCAGACTACAAGACCGTTCTGTTGTAGGCGGTTAAGCACAATTCGTAGGTGACGGAGGTGTTCCTCTTTGGAGGAAGAAATCACAAGAATGTCGTCCACTAACATACACAGAAGGGGAGGTCCAAGATGCAATTCCATTAAAAAGTAACCCCAGCATTACAAAGGCCAAAACAGGAGTAATTGAAGGTTTATGTACTGAAATCGGTGCTTATGGCAGTCTTGGTAATGTCTTCTTGGTTCATGAACATCTGATAATGCCCCCTTAGGAGGTAGAGCATGGAGAAAACCTTCACTTTGTGCAAGTATGTCACGTCGGCGATGTTTAGGAGAGGGTAGTGATCTGGTTTTGTCTGCATGTTAAGGCGCCTGTTATCCCCAGACGGATGCAGAGAGCCATCTTTCTTCAGAACGATGTGTAGGGGTGACGACCATGGGCTTGAGGCCTTTTGGCAAAGACACATTTCTTGCATTTTGGCGAAAGTTTGTTTAGCGGCTCCCAAACAATCCGGTGCCAGATTCCTGAATCTGGTGAACACTGGTGGCCACATCATCTTGATATGGTGATAAACACCATATTTTGCAGGAAACTTGGACATTTCACGAAGTTATGGACGGAAAACTTCGGGATTTGACACAAGGAGGTGGGCGTAGGCATCTGTGGGTGCGCTGACGTGAAGAGCGAGGTCAGAGGGGGCGGGTTGAAGAGGTGTCAATGAGTACGAGTCCGCTTTGACTAATTGTAGGTGAGGGACATCAACCAGAAGATGCAAATGTGAGAGGAACTCTGCAATAAGGATTGGCAGTGTAATGTCAGCAACGGAAAACTTCCAATTATATTTGGCACTTCCAAATGATGATATGAGGGTTTTGTAACCGTGGGTGGGTATCGCAGAACTGTTGGGAGCTAACAAGCGAATATCGGCAGACTTAGACAGACTATGTTGTGTTCTGGAGAAAGTCAAGCTTTTGTGTCTACCAAAATTTACACACCCATACCTTCATCATGTAAAAAGAAAAGATTAGTGTCGGGAGGCCACAGCAACAAGCGATGGCCTACTCACACATTTTTGAGCCACTAACAACTGTTCTCATGTTTGTTTCTAGTAGGTCCAGACCTGGAATGATAGTAGCATAACTGCAGCCGATGGGCGTCAGTATGTGGCTGGAGAAATCGTTAGTTGGAGAGTGGGCAAGGGTTGGTATTTATGGGTGGTGGCCAGCTTTGTCACCCCTCTGGCACCTCATAGGTTGGGACTCTGTGTCTTACTTCATTTACGACAGTTTTGGTCGATGTTGAATAGTTGTCCTCTTCGTCAGAGTGAAGGTGTTGATGGAGGGTGAAGGTAGTGAGATGGCTGTCAATAAGGGCGTCGACTTTGGTTATCAGATACTTTATGAGCCAAATATTGACATTGAGGATGGCAGAGCATACAGTTTCAGGTAGGCACCGTACCCAAGAAGCACAAAGTAGATTTACTTCATGAGGGAGCCATCTGTGGCAGGTTGCAGACGAGCGATGCTGGTCATTTACCTGAGAGTGAACAAAGCCTTTTGGATCCCCAACAGTTGTTGAGAGAGCTGAAAAAAATTGGCTATACAGGTGGCTGGTAATGGTGAGTACTGTTTCAGTAGGTATGTTTTGAGGGCCTTTTACACTGTTGGGGTATTCCCTTGTATCAAGCCAATCATAGATTTCTGGGAATGTGTCCTCGGGGATTGCTGCGAGGACCTAGTATACTTTACTGCTTGAGAGAATCAAACCCTTGATGCGAAACTGAACTTCGTTACAGTGGAACCAGCCAAATGCTTCTCGAATTGCGAAGGTCAGCAGGTCTTTGCGGCGGCATTTGTTGAAGAATCAGGTTCAGCGCCATCATCAAACAATAGGGCATGGCAGTGAGGGGGATGATATGAAGGAGCAAGTCCTCCGGTAGTCACCAATTGTGCCAGAGAGCTGTTAGGTTTTAACTAAGAGGTGAGGTGAATGCAACTAACTTTATTAAACAATCATATAGTTTACATAAAATGACTTAGAAACAAAAACGTCATTAGAATTCAGACGTAATAGAACATGAGCTAGCATGCTTACACAGTGCAGTCCTATGGAAAGGGAAGAAGGCCACAAACGTACACACAAACATTTTCATATACTGTATATATATATATATATATATATATATATATATATATATATATATATATATGTGTGTGTGTGTGTGTGTGTGTGTATATACGTATATATATGTTTGTGTGTCGGTGTTAGTGAGTGTTTATGTGTGTGTGTGTATATATATATATATATATATATATATATATATATATATATATATATATATATATATATATATATATATATATATATATATATATATATGTGTGTGTTGATGTGTGTTTATACTATATATATATATATATATATATATATATATATATATATATATATATATATATATATATATATGCATATATATATATATATATATATATATATATATATATATATATATATATATATATATATATATATATGTATGTATATATATGCATATATATATATATATATATATATATATATATATATATATATATATATATATATATATATATATATATATATATATATATATTATATATATAATATCTATTTACACATAAACATATATACATATATACTTACACACACACACACACACACACACACATATATATATATATATATATATATATATATATATATATATATATATATATATATATATATATATATGTATATATATGTATATATATATATATATATATATATATATATATATATATATATATATATATATATATATATATACATACATACATATATACATACATACAAAAGTGCGTGTGTGTGTGGGCTGTCATGATAGATTGGAGAATAATATTCGAATTCCCATAGTAATATTGTTTTTGAAATCCAACTGTTACTCGATGACAATATGCCACATGTTTCGAATTAATAATAATTTGCATAGAGATTAGGAAAATTTTTCAAAGCGTATGTGGATAACGAATGAACTCTTTTGTTTGTTAAATGTAATGTTTAGATTTATGTTAGTATTACATTTGACTGGAATTATGATAATGCCGCTATTGATAATTTCTCTCATATTTTTAAGATTATTTTGTTAATATTGGTTAAATTCTGTTGTAATGACAAAAGTAGTAATTATTTGCATGAGTCAGTTTAATCTTAGTAACAAGAATAAAATCTGCAGCAAATGTATCACAAGCAAAAACGACAATTGCAGTATTAGTGATAGTGTGTGTTATATCAGCGGTATAATATTATGAATATCGCTGTCAACTGAACCAACACATTAGCATTAACAATAAATCAATCATGTTTTGTTTTGACCTTCAGAGAGAGATTTTTGGGGTTAAATGTCGTCCTAGGACTACGGTCATCTCTGCTGAAATGTTTCTTACTGTTTATAAACGAAATATGTAGTTTATTCGTTGTATTTACTCTGGCTTCTACTATAAGGTTTGTAAATGCCATAAGATTCATATATTTGTCTCCATTTCCCCTTCTTTGTTTCACTAAATTTTCGTTCTCTATTGTATTCGGATTCACATAGGTTCCTGAACCTTTCCGAGCGCACTATTGTATTTAATAATAAATATAATGTTCTTTTATATTAACAGAGTACGGTTGCAAATCTTTTAAGCTTTCTTTTCCCACCTACCAAGAATTGGTGCTAACATTTTAGATGTAGTTTTTTACTCATGTCTTCAAATACCTTTTGCAAAAATATTCTTAATATGGATTAATACCTTGAGTAGATACTCTTTAACTATCTCTGGTGGTGGGAGTATTTCATCAAAACTTCTATTCAGCTATAAATTTGCGTATTTGATAATCAATTCTTACTCTAGATTATTAGTTGTTATTAAGCTGAAACGTCCATGAAAGTGATCGACGTCCAAATCGTCGACCGATACATATGCATCGGCAGTATGCTTGAGAATCTTATTCTGCAAGATCCACAAAAACTGTAAGATTGAGGAAGAATACTAGAGGCCTTTTTCCTCCATTAACTGGTAAAGGAAAAAGACTCAATTTCGGTAGATCGATGAAGATAAAATATCTTAAACATGCCAGCCTTTAGGAAGGTCAAAGGATATCTTCTGATGTACCCGAGTCGTTTAATGGATTTAGACGTGATCTTATATCTTAATATATCGCTTCCTACAAGAAATTAATCGCTTTTTGTTCGATCTTGACAGTTATGATATAAACAGTGGTAAAAGCTGTAAAATATTTTTTAATGCAGGATATTTTTTGAAATTGCTCATCTATTTTGACTCCAGAAGGGTTTTTTTCTGGAGCAATTGATACGAGAAATACACGATTAGCTGATCCAACCACTTTGATGTATTCATATATGAGTGAGATTTTGTTAGATAACAATTTATGTAAGGATGAATAGAAGAATAGAGCACATA
The DNA here is from genome assembly GCF_036898095.1 of Palaemon carinicauda. Taxonomy (NCBI): domain Eukaryota; kingdom Metazoa; phylum Arthropoda; class Malacostraca; order Decapoda; family Palaemonidae; genus Palaemon; species Palaemon carinicauda. The sequence continues at coordinate 121,483,485 of NC_090731.1, read as the reverse complement.
GGACAGCTAAAGAGAATATGAAATCACATAGTCACCAAGATTTGCCAAGATATGTATGGTGGAATTTGAAGCCAATGATTACCTTTTGAATTAGAAATAAATATCAACCGTTGGAGTCCTCCTGGCCATCAATTAATTTATGACAGACTTCAAGTCACCCTCATTAAAGGATAAACAAATTTTCATCTAGCCTGCAAATCCGAGAAAAATGCTTCTTCACTGTATGATATACATGAATGATGTACACCATAGTGGTTGTAATATTAACAACTGATGTTACATTCTATCTGATATCAATAATTCCATAATGTTTATTACTGAGGAATATTTAGACGTAATTCTTCTAACATGAAAATTTTATACCGACTTGATAATTAGGTCCTGGATAATGCTTATACTATTTTTTCATGCAAGTTGAAAGTAGATGAGAGAGTAGAAGTTATCAACTAGTCTAACTGGTTACCTAATTGAGAGATTCGATCAACATTGCGAGCAAGTCTCTCTAAGATTATTGAAAATTGTCGCGTATAACACCCATATCCTTCCCATTATCAAAGAGGTTCCATAAAAAAATATTAGGTTATGGTGTTTAAAGGTTTAAAGGTCGCAAATGGTAAAGGCCAGGGACATTGACATTGCCCTATCAAGAAGGACAATGCCCTACAGACTGACCATACATACTATGGTCAGCGGCCAAGCCCAATCTCCACCCAAATTAGGACCAAGCAGGGCCAGGCAATGGCTGCTGATGACTCAAAAGATAGACCTATAGGCTTCCCAAAATACCCCATCCTTAGCTCACAGGGATGGCAAGGCTGTAGCCACCAAAGGAACTAACGGGTTTCAGCTGAACTCAAACCTCAGTCTGGCGTTCACCAGTCAGGTACGTTCCCACATCGACCACTACTGCAATATATTATTAAACAATTTCCAGACCGAAGAGTGATTTTAATTATAAACGTAATATTTGCCATTATTAGGTACTTTTGTTCCCTTAGGTTGAATGGACGTTTATGTCAAACATTTTATCGTAAATGCAATGTTATTTATTTTCTATTCAGGAGAGTTCATACGTATGTAAAGTTATTTGTTTTTGCTGAAAAATAGATATTCCACGAAAAAAATATATAACTAAATTTCGTAAAAACGTTATTTGATATAATCGTTCTTCGTAATGGATGAAAAATGAGTCATATATAAGCAATTTTATTCTCTCAATTGAGATAATATATTGTGCATTTTTTCCTTAATGGTCGTTTGTGTAAGATATATAATTTACGTCAAAAGCATAAAAGATCATACCTTTATATAATTTCCCTTCCTAAACAAGGAAAATTTTTCAGTATCTCATTAAAACACGTATATCACAATTTTCCATTCGTATTCTTTTCAATGTGGATATATACTCTATTACTTACATTTTAGTCTGGGTATTCACAGATCCATATAATTTCATCAGTTCGCGAGTGACTGTAACCCACTAATCATATTCTTATTATTTTCATCCTGCATACGAAGTCCTTTATGGCAAAATATTTATACATAATTAAAATCCAGAAACAAAACCATAACGCTCAATTAAAATCCGAAGTATAATGTTGTAATTATTTAATAGCTTTTAAATTATAGATTTCAATTATTTCATGAAAATTTTTATCAGTTTGTATGCACAAGGAAGGCCGTTTCATGTGTTTTATGAATAAATACATGAATTTGTTTAGATATTGTAGATGCGGAACTTTAATATCAGAAGGTAACGTCTATTGCCACACGGAGGTCATTGCTGACCATTGCGGATTTTAATAATTCATGACAAATCGGAGGACGAGATATACAGTTGGGTACAGGAATTCCAGAAACACCTCACTATGGGGAAGTGCACCCTGTCACAACCTTACTACATGGCGAGTTCATGTGTGTAGCTCAGCACTCCACCTCTGCTATCTCTCCTTACACAACCTGCTTACTTACTAATTGCGCATTAAAGATGTGTCAATGTGCATTTCCTCAGCGAGGTGTGCCAGGAATTCCTGTGTATAATGTACAATGAGTGAGCTTTTATTACGTGCTACCTGTTTCTTAGCTAACATATATCAATGTCATGTGTATGCAAAACTATATTAATCTGGAGAAACAAAATCAATCTTATTGAATATCGGACTCATTGTTCCATGGTTTCCTAGTTAAGAGTTTAGTGGAATCTTAGTGGAACCACACAACGGGGGTTGAAGTGACAATTCCTTAAACATCTTTGCCCATATTTGTTTAAATGGCAATTGTATTTGATGAAGAGAGAGTAATACTATTTTGTTTTAT
>NC_090731.1:121471169-121476169 GCF_036898095.1 Palaemon carinicauda | reverse complement strand
TTTAACAATGTGGATAACATAAAGGTTTGGCAATTATGCAATAATACGAACATTTGCTTTTTCAAACAAACATTCACGCTAAAAAGATATTGTCTATCATGAATGTTCCACCAAAGTTTAATCGTATTCGTTTAGCATCTTAATTTCTTTTTATTCGTCCGAAAAGTTGTATTACACCTTTATAATACATTCTTCCATTTTAGAAAATTACAAAAGGGCTACTATATACCAAGTAGTCATTCAAAGAAACGTTAGTATATACCTTTAGATAAAAACAATTAATGTAGTGGCCGTATTAAGTACGTATTCCTATGGTGAGACTCTAGGTAAATTTTTCAACCATGGCCAAATGATGCTGTGTTTGAAGGTTGGGTGTACAGTTGCAATGCAAATTTTACAACTTAATTTTGGAGAGATAAAATTTAATTCCATAAGTTTGTGTAACTTTTCTGATAACACAAAAACGTTAAAACAGTATCCGTTAGCATAGGATTGTTTAACTATTTTAACTATTTCAAGAGGTGTCGCTTTGCTCTGCAAGCGAGAGCAGGCAATATATTACACTGGTTATTTCAATTCGAAAAATTTGAAATAAATTTTTGAAAATTGATAAAGAATATCCAAAGCAAAGGATATAATCCACCGCGCTATGTGTAAGCCATATCCGAAAGCTTAGGTTGATCTAACAAACATTCGTAGATATTCGAGCCACAGACAACAGATACACATACAGCGATTTATTGCTTTATAGATAGAATATTATTATTATTATTATTATTATTATTATTATTATTATTATTATTATTATTATTATTATTATTATTATTATTATTATTATTATTATTATTATTATTTTGAAAATGGTCGGAAAAGTCTTGTCTGCGTAAATACAACGTAAGTGCCACAATTTCTCATTAAAAGAAAAGAAAAGTTGAACAAAAGTTACACTCAACGGTAATGGATAGCCTGGTTAAATTCGGCCGACCAACATTTTTCTAAATTTCTAAAAAAAATTAGCAATTTGAAATAATGAATACTAATCCAAAAATCTTCCAAGTGAAGAATGTCCACCATTGGGCCATACGCAAGCAATTTCCCAAAGCTCAGGTTGACCTAACAAACATCTAGATATGCGAGCCACAAACACCCAGACGTACACACACAGAAATTTCTTGCTTTATAGAGAGATGAATCCAGTGGGTGGCTCTCGAATTATCACTTATGCTTACTGAATGAATACTCACTCTACTTTAATTTCCCTTGGGCTTACTTCTTTTCTTTTAATGCTTGAGGCCTTCTGTCTTATTTCTTTACGAAAGAGAGGTGGGAGGTTGGCTGGGGCACCAACCACCCGTTAAGATTTGACTGGCCAGACAGTACTACATTGGATCCCTCCCTGGTTACGGCTTATTTTACCTTTACCTACACATGCACTGAATAGTCTGGACTATTCTTTCCACATTCTCCTGTCCTCATACACTTGACAACACTGAGATTACCGAGCAATTCTTCTTCACCCAAGGGGTTAACTACTGCACTGTAATTGTTCAGTGGCTACTTTTCTCTTGGTAAGGGTAGAAGAGACTCTTTAGCTATGGTAAGCAGCTCTTTTAGGAGAAGGACACTCCAAAATCAGACCATTCTTCTCTCGTCTTGGATACTTCTATAGCCTTTGTGCCATAGTCTCCCTCGGTCTTTGGGTAGAGTTCTCTTGCATGGAGGTACACTCGGGCACACTTTCTTTTCTTAAATATCTTTCTCTTGTCCTTTTTTATTATTTTTTTTATAGTTTGTACTGTATATGGTAGATCTATTTTAATGTTGTTACTTTTCTTAAAATGTTTTATATTGTTCATTACTTCTCTTGCAGTTTATTTATCTCATTTCCTTTCCTCACTAGGCTATTTTCCCCGTTATGAGCCCTTGGGCTTATGGCATACTGCTATTCCAACTAGGGCTGTAGCTTATCAAGTAATAATAATAATAATAATAATAATAATAATAATAATAATAATAATAATAATAATAATAATAATAATAATGATATATGGATTTTTTAAAGTACTGCAACTCCTTTATTTGGAGCAGTAATAACAATAGATATACCCAGATGAGACCGAAATTATCACAAAATGCAACCAAAAGTATATACAAGTAAGATTCAGCATGACACAGTACAAGTGAAAATAAAAGTGGTATTCCTAGTCTATGAACAAGGCTAACGTGTGGCGAACGACTGGCTATGCTTCTTCGATAATCATATCTGATTCAATGAAAAATACTCGAAATAGTTGAAGTGACAGCAGCTAATGAATTTACAATGTTGGAAGTAATTCTGCATATCAACAGGAACCAGCTGTTTTGAGAGATTTCATCTCTGAAGCAAGAAGAAAGGTGCTGATGTTGTCGTCATTCTTGGAATCAACCGTAGAATATCAACTGGCTTTAGATTTTTCCGTCACACATCATTTTTACAATAATCTAATTCCAATTTTGATTACATCTCCTTTTCGTTTATTCTCAAACATATCCTGAGAGGAAAGCTATTGCCAAATAAATTGGATTCAGATATTGAGAGGAATTGTTGCCTACTTTAATACGGTCAATATTTTGTTAACATTAATATATTCTCTCTCTCTCTCTCTCTCTCTCTCTCTCTCTCTCTCTCTCTCTCTCTCTCTCTCTCTCTCTCTCTCTCTCTCTCTCATTGGTGTTTGGTATTGACTTAGTTCAGATGTTGTTAGCAATAAAGTGTTTATACCCATTTCAGCTTGTCAGCATCTCATCTACCAAATTTCAGGAACTTTCCTACATTCTCTAGTAAAAATATAAATGATAATTCTATCGTCAATATAAAAAAGGTAAAAAAAAAATCATGATGTAATGTAATGAAATTGTTGAAGAATTATTTTATATACTATTTCTGTAGAAAATCTATAAAATTGTGTATAGATATATTCATTTATGTTCATATTTGTTTCATCCCTGAAACCCCCCTTTTTGCCATACAAAGCAAAATCAAAAAGAAATACTGGGAGTTTCAAGGATAATATGCTCAGTCCATAGATGGCTCTGCTGGCTGTATTTTAACATTTGCAGTTCCTGATTCCATCATCCTTGGGAAAAAATTTTCACCTACTGGTAATGAGGGAAGAGTGAGGAGGCAGATCAGTTATATTGGCCATATTGGACATATCGGAGATTGGATATTGGACATATTGGATATATTGGATAATATTTTCTTCGAGTGTAGAAGTGCTATGAATATGGAGTAGCACTTCATTTTAAAGCCACCTCTCCTGCAACTGCTTACCACGAGTCCTACCATGAAGAGTACAATATCAAGATTTCTGAATACATAGTTCTCAACAATTAGGTTTTGATGGAAACTTTTTCGTGGTTTGCAGAATTCATAGTTTTCAAAAACAAGCAAGAGTTGAGTGGGTTCTACCACAGGCAGTCACTAGTGATTGAGTTCCATTGCTTTGCCATATTTAATATTTATTCAATATAAATAAGAATCTAATATTTTTAATTATAAAGTTTATTTATCCAATATTGACATTGAAGTTATTGTTACTCTGCTCTCGCTGCTCTTGTTATAGATTTATATTCTGTTTTTTATGTTTTTGAAAGAAATCATGTTATCTCTCAATACTTGATAGTCTCAAAATATTTATTTATTTTTTTTTTTCAACATCTTAGCATCCTGTTTTATATTGGCTTATCGCTCTTTGATAATTATTTTTTTCAATGTTAACCGATTCAACAATTGCCTAATTTTAAGTCCAGTCATCATTCTTTGCATATTATGTTTCTATCTTTTAAATCCTTGGGATTTTTCCCAATTTTATTGATACTTTATTCGATATAATATTGGAAAGCATATATTTCTATAGAATCCTTAGCCAAGTTCCCCCCTGTACTTTATGAATCGATACTAATATAATATACATAACCATATACCAACAAAGAAACACTTAACACATTTTGTTCAATACCTTCACAAGGCTTTAAAACCCCTTTGTCAGGTATATTTAGGAAAACTAATATTCTGGTATGACTGAGACTGCTTCAAAATAGAATATTCTTCTTTTTAGTATAACGATAAGTCAGGCCGATCTATTATTTTTTTTTTTTTTTTTCAGATTGGTGATTAACATTATTTAATACTTAACATTTTTTGTGTGTTTGTGTCATATTTGGCTATGTAATGCTGGCTGCCTGATTCGAGATTTCACATTCCTTTACGCTTGTCATCATCATCATCATCATCATCATCATCATCATCATCATGAAAAGCCAAGTTATAACCCTATAACCATAGAAGTCGAAGATTAATACTGCAAGGCTAGGGACTCCAGTAGTGGAAGCAGCCAATTGTTGATATGAAATGTTGCGTAAACAATAATTTATAAAAAGAATAGTAAAACACTCAACCAATGAAGATTAGTATTTAAGTTCAAGATTAGGTCATAGAAAAACTATAAAACAAGACTTGTACCAACGTGTTCAAAACAAAGAAGAGAGAATTTACGCCAAGCTCGGTGTTACTCTGATTCAAAATATTGTTTAGAGTTGAGCCTTAGAAATGAAAGCCTTCTAGATGTAACTAGAAAATCTGCAAAAATTAACAGCATTCCTTATTTTATGTATTGTATGGTATAGTCTGTGAAATTTGAATGCAAAAGATATTATGAAGTATCAGAATCAATATACAGTGAGCTAACTGAACGGGGATGCGTGATGTCAAGTTAGAGATAATTGACTAATACTTTAAAATATCTGAAGTTTTGGCCAACAATTCAAGATCTGAAATAAAAAATAAGAACAATATAAGAAAACATTTGAGAATAAAAAAAAAAACTAAAAATTGTAAGAATTGGCATGTCTCAAAAATATAGAAACAATATCATTATAAAGTGATTTAAGAAAAAAAACAGAATATACAGTATTTATATAGATATAGATATATTCATATATATATATATATATATATA
>NC_090731.1:121456169-121466169 GCF_036898095.1 Palaemon carinicauda | reverse complement strand
TTAATTACTCTACCAGACTTAGACTTTGGAAGTACATCCTCATCACTAACAGTATGAATAGGCATTTGAGGATTATCACATACATCTCTATCAAAATCCTCACAGGATGCATCAGTAGTAATCAAATCCTCAGATCTACCTACTTCAAGATTATACAATCTTTGAATGGGACTAGTCATTTCTCCCTTTTTAGTTTTGAGCCTTACACTTCTTACAAGTCCATCTCTACCTTTAAAAACATCTACAATAACCCCAAGAGGCCACTTCAATCTAGGGAGGTTAGCCTCCTTTATCAACACAAGGTCACCCTTAGACAAATCACATTTTTTATTGAATCCTTTAACAACTTGAGGCAAATTGGTTAGATAATTGTTACTCCAAATTTTCCAAAAATGTTCTAGGTTCTTGTTTCTTAAAACTTCTCTTTCATTAGAGTCCCTAGAAGTCACCTTACATGGCTCAAAATTTATTAAGGATTTACAGTGTGGGGCTCTTCCTAGGATAAAATGTGATGGAGTGAGATAATGAATGGAGTCAAGTTCATCACTTACATAGGTCAATGGTCTGGAATTAATACAGGACTCTATTTCTACTAGTATAGTTTCTAATTCACTCTTACTTACATAGTTCAGATTCAGTGTCTTTCTCAAGGCAAGCTTAACTGACCTAATGAGTCTCTCCCACCAGCCCTCCCACCAGGGAGCATGAGGGGCAATAAAGCTCCATTTGGGAGCCAAGTGGCCATACAGCCTTTGTACTTCATACCTAGCAGCTACAAAAGTCTTTGCATTATCTGAATATATAACACTAGGTAAACTTCTTCTGGCAACAAATCTTCCTATAGCCAATAAGCAGTCAGGCAAGGATAAAGATTCTGTAAGCTCTAGGTGTACGGCTCTTACAACACCACAAGTGAACAACAATACATAAACTTTCTTGCTAGGACAATCCGCACAAAAGAGGGGGCCTGCATAATCTAAGCCTGTTACATCAAAGGGTGGAAAAGTCCTTACTCTTTCTTTAGGTAATGGAGCCACAGGCTGACTACAAGATTTTGAATTATGCCAACGGCAACTTAAACATTCCTTTATTACTGTCTTAGCTAATCTCCTCATTCCTATAATCCAAAAGTTATTCCGTAGGGATGAAATTACGGTATCCACACCTGCATGCTTTAAAAACCTGTGCTGAAATCTGATCAACAGTTTAGCAAATTGACCCTATGGAATTATGACAGGATGTTTAGTGTCCTAGTTCAAGTTAGAAAACTCAAGACGTCCCCTAATTCTTATTAAGCCTTTATCATCTAGAAAGGGGTCAAAATTTCTTAATTTACACCATTGAGGGATAGCCTTTTTACCCAAAAGTACCTTTATTTCTGCAGAAAACACTTCTCTTTGGATGCAGTAAATCAACTTCAACTTAGCAAAATCAATCTCTTCAGTAATGAGAGGGCCTGTCACTTTGTTATTACTATTTCTACAATTTATGATAAATCTTAAGACATAAGCTGTAACTCTTAACACCTTGCTTAATTTACTGTATCGATCTAAATCTATCAAAGGGTTGACTCACCGCCTTGTACATTAAGACAGACAGCAGTACTTTCTATGTCTATTTCATCTTTATACTTAACTGGGTTATCTTCCCTTTCCTGGTATTGGGATTCTTTTAACATACTAGGCCCATAGAGCCACATAGTACTATCCACAAGCTTGTCTGCCAACAGACCTCGTGTTATCAGGTCAGCGGGATTGTCCTTACTTACACAATGTTGCCAGCAACTGGGAGGTGTTAACTCTCTGATTTCCTTTACCCGATTAGCTACAAATAGGTCCTTCTTACTAGCATCTCTTTGAATCCATGACAGAGCAATGGTAGAATCTGTCCAACACCTAACTCTAACACTGTTTTCTAGTTTAAGGGTATTCTTCACAAAGTTGACTAATCGTGAACACAAAAGACATCCCATGAGTTCTAACCTCGGTAATGTAATTATCTTTATGGGAGCAACTCTTGACTTAGAGGATACTAATGACACCTTGTATGAGCCGTTCTCCACAGGCACTCGCAGGTACACACAAACCCCATAGCCCTTTTCAGAGGCATCACCAAACCCATGTAGCTCCATATGACTAAGCTTCCCCTAGGCCTTTAGTGAAAAATAACATCTATCTATCTGATAATTCTTAAAATGCTGACTACTAATGAGCCATCTTTGAAACTTTAGCTTCAACTCTGATGGCATTTCTTAATCCCAACTCAAACCCAGTTTCCAGAGTTCCTGAAAGAGTATCTTGCCATACATAACATATGGACTAATTAATCCTAAAGGGTAAAAAATCTTATCTATCACACTAAGGATACTTCGCTTAGTAGAGACTACTTCTACAAAGGAATCTGAGTTTATGCCATCAAAGGAGAAACTGTCCAGTGAGTTACACCACTTCAGGCCTAATACAATATTGGGTTCATCAGAATTTATAAAGGGTACCTTGTCACATAACTGAGAAGTAATTAGCAAACTATTTGATACAAGTTTTGTAAGGTCCATACTAGCATCAGCTTCACAAAATTTATCAGGTGCTTCTACAGCAGAATCTGTACCACTCAACCAATTGTCTGTATACATGTTAGCCTTCAAATCTAGCACTACACTAGTTGGGGGATACTTATCCAAATGATGTTTGATTGTGGCATTTAACAGAAATGGGCTCGCTGTGTTACCAAAGGGTACACGTGTGAATCTCATGTACCGTATTGTACCATCATCTCTTGGCCACAAAAATCTAGGAACATCTCTGTCTTTCTCTTGTACACTAATTTGCAAAAAGGCCTTTCTTATATCAGCTGTATCCGCAATGGGCCAACGACGAAAGCGAATGAGCACCTCAACCAAGTCAGGGTTGAGTAATGGGCCTGAGGACAAACAGTCATTCAATGATACACCATTGTAACAAGAGGCAGAGGCATAAAAAACAGGTCTTATCTTAGTACTTGAACTACTTAACTTAACTACTGGACGATGAGGCATATAGTACACAGAATTCACACCTGAAATTTCCTGCCTTGGTACCTCTTCTATTATGTGATCAGACTCATAACTATCAAACACTTTTTGATACTCTTTCTTAAGCTCCTTATCGTGTTCTAACTTAACCATTAGCCTACCTAACCTTTTATGGGCTAGGACAAAATTATTCAAAAGCTTTTCCTTAGCAGAATCATCCTTCCATGGCAGTGCAACCTCATAGCGACCATTCACAAACTTCACAATACTCTCAAATTCTTTGAAAACTTTGGTTTCACTATAACTTTCAACAAGTTCCCTAGGCTTAACCCCTATAGTTTCCAAATCCCAAAACTTACATAAATCTGAATCTGAAACAGATGAGATACACAATAATTGTGGTACAGAGTAGTTACAAGAGTCATTGGTTTTATACAGCCTGCCACTCAAGATATAACCAAAGAGAGACTTCATGGCTACGGCATGGTTAATTTGGAAGGCATCTACAGGAGAAATCAGTGTCCAGTAGAAATCTAGACCAATCAGTATATCAATCTCAATGGGAGAATCATGGTGGTAATAATCAGCTAATACAACATGAGAAAAAGAGTTAAGCACTGAATCTGGTACAATAGGTCTAACCAAGGGTTGATATATTCTGGGAATCTCCACAGCAATAATACGTACCACTTTCTTGTCGGAGTCCCACAACTTTAACTCATAAACAGTTCTGTGTTAATTTTTTCCACTACTATGACCACCAAAACTAGAGTATGGCATAGGTGCACTAGTGATCCATTGTGGTTTACACTTCTTCACAAATTTGCTACTAATATAAGACCTGTCTGCACCATTATCAAACATTACCTGAGCAGTGACAACAGTACCATCACTACCACTCACCTAAACTTTGGCAGTTTGTAAAATGGCACAGTTACCACCTTGCCCTGTTAGAAGTGCCACATCGCCAGGCTTGTCACTGCCAACAGCACCTTCCTTTGCTTCACTTTTCTCCTTCTTAAGGTTCATTTCCAGCCTAACACCACACATTAAGGTAGAATGGGCACCGTTACACTTTGTACACCTTGTACGAGCTTTACAGTCTCTTGATAATGTGTCCATTCTTCATACACTTGAAACATAGGCCTAAATTTCTTATTTTTTCACCTCGCTCCTTTCCATTCAATTCTAGCACACCATAACAGTTTTCTGATTTGTGTTTCTTGGCACAGAAACTGCACATTGTGTTTTCTTGCTTGGACGAAGCATGAAGGGCTGCGGCTGAATACACGTTGTCTTTAGAACTCTTATTTTCAATTTTCTTTACTTCACTACTACTCTTTCCCTTAAAGGCTTCAGACCTTCCGAATCTTGAAATTTCCTTGTCTAAGAATGTCAATAACCAATCTAAATCACTCTCATGTCCATCACCATCCCTGGCCCACTCTAGCCGCAGTTCACTTGGCAAACGGGAGAGGATGATAGGTGCAAGAAACACTTCACATTGTTTTCCTGTGATGCCTAGCGCCTCCAAATTGCGGATGTGAATTAGAATGTCATCTCATAATTTCCACAGCTGTGCCACACCTTTGGGTCCGCTGACATTAATGTTGACCTCACCATTTAACAATGCCTGAACATGAGCAAAAATAATCCTTTCTGGCTTGTAGTAGCGTTCCTTCAGTAGTTTGCAGGCAACCGGGTAATTACCACTGGTATGAGCTAGTCCCTTCACAACATTCCTGGCATCTCCCTCCAGCAAAGACAGCAAATAAGTGAACTTACTGATCACTGGAAGGTCTGTTGCATCGATGTGGGAATTATGTTGATCCAAGAAGGACTGTCATTGGGTCACTTCACCACTAAACTTCGGTAGCTCCAGCTTGGGTAACTTGACATTGGTGATATCTGACTCTCGAGATGAAGACTGTCCACTTATACTACCAGCTTTAGAACCAGGACACGCTGCTGCTGCCAACTTCCTTATCAGCTTGTATCCTAGGCTGCACAATTATTGTTCTAAACTCATGGGCTTCATCCAAAAGTGGTTCTAGTTCTTCTTCAGCTACCTCAATTTCTATTGCTTCTTGGACTTCATCCAACTTAGCTAGTCTCTGGTCGTATTCCTTGATAGTATACTCAAATTGACTAATAGTTGTGGTGGAAGACTCCAGAAGGTCACTCAGTGCCTTAGAAGCTCTTGTCACCCACCCTCGACATGTAGTCCTAGTCTTCTTTAACTTCTCCATTATCTTCACTGCACAACTTACTTATTTTCTTAGAGGGAGTGTTCCCGGGTCTGGGCACCAAAATGTGGAGGATATTTAAGCCCACATCGTACAGGAAGGTATGGAAAAAGGAGAGCCTTGGGCTAGAAGGAAACACCATGTTTTTCTTAAAAACTCTGATTTTATTAGAACAACTAAACTCTTAAGTAAATATAATGAGACTTACATTAAGCAAAAATAGTTATAAAATTCACACACATAAATATGATGACTTTTAAATATCAAATACTAAATTAATTGTACTTCAATATACACTTCAAGTAAGAGAAACAGAATTAAATATATAACCAAGAAAACTAACAAAAACATTGGAACATGAGTTATAAAAGAAAAGGGTGGTGCTATTTCAGACACACTATAAGGAAACTCCTTTCAAGTGAATAAGCAGAAGACACCTTTCTAAAGTCAACAAATATATATTATAAATATACGTATATATATGTATATATATATATATATATATATATATATATATATATATATATATATATATATATATATATATATATATATATATATATACATATATATTATAAATATACGTTTATATATATATATATATATATATATATATATATATATATATATATATATATATTTATATATATAAATATATATTATAAATATACGTTTATATATATATATATATATATATATATATATATATATATATATATATATATATATATATATATATATATATATATATATAAATATATAAATATATATATATATAATATACATAATTATATATATATGTATACATATATGTATATATATATATATATATATATATATATATATATATATATATATATATATATATATACATATATATTATAAATATACGTTTATATATATATATATATATATATATATATATATATATATATATATATATATATATATATTTATATATATAAATATATATTATAAATATACGTTTATATATATATATATATATATATATATATATATATATATATATATATATATATATATATATATATATATATATATATAAATATATAAATATATATATATATATAATATACATAATTATATATATATGTATACATATATGTATATATATATATATATATATATATATATATATATATATATATATATATATATATATATATATATATATATATATATATATATATATAAGACTACACAATTGATCTTTATTATAAAGAGGAAATGATATATTCACAATCTGCAATAATAATAGATATGATTTCAATTATTTTTTTATAGTAGACTTGATATGTTTGATCCTACCGATAAGATAAAATCTTATTTGGGCAAGGGACCTCTGTAAATTGCCCATCCTGAACATTCGAATATCAAGACATATAAATATGCTTTTTTTTTTATGAAACTGGGATAACAACTTTATCCACTTCTAGTTTTGACTTTATCATCTAACATTGTTCTTTTTTCTAACTTGAAAAAAAATATAATGTAATGCAAAGGTCCTTTATATGACAAACTAATAGTCTGTAACAAAACAAATAAATCTTCATGTTAAAAAAAATTAAAAGAAACTGGTTGCACAATTCAAATCCAGCATTCCGCTCATTTTTCATTGTTCCCAAACCATAGATAGTATGTTAATTAAATCTTATTTGAATAGAACTTATTCCATACAAACTACCATGCAATGATTGGAAAGAGATCTATGACTTGTAGATCCCTTTCACGAGGATTAGTTGAGCTTCGATTATCAATATGATATGGCATAAAAAGCTTGCTTCTATAAAAAACTAGTCGGAGTAGAAAATAAACTCAGACAAAGCTATTCATCAAAATGAAATATGTAACTAGAGAATAATAATTTATCAGGGGCTCCTTGATTGCTTATCAAATCTATTAATTGGTTTGACTTTAGGATAATATTAGTATTGATTGAATTTGATTAGTTACATTTCCTGAATTAATATGTAATGTATCTAAATTTCTGAATTTCTGTTTTATTTCGATATTATCTATTGAGAAGTTAGTACTGATGATTTTATTGTATGCCAGCAATGATAGAACATGTTAAAGTGTTTGAAAATTGGGTAAATAGACCACACTTTTGGAACAGATTTGTGCGATATATCATCAGTTAGTTTATTACTGCTATTTTTTGTGAAAGGTAAGGTTTTATTTTTTTTACCCTTGCATAGGATAAAATACTATAATCTGTACCTAATTCCGACTCAAAAAGTATTTTTGACAGGCCTGGGTGATTCTCCCTACAACTGCATTCTTTAGGAATTCTTTTTTTATACTTTTATCCATTGCATGCTAAGGCAACTTTGTGCTTTTAAAATGATTGACTGCACTTTTCCGCGTATCATCGAATATTTCATGAAAAAAATTAAAACGGATATTTATTTTTCTTAGTAGTGTTATTTTGACCATTCCTATATATATATATATATATATATATATATATATATATATATATATATATATATATATATATATATATATATATATATATATATATATATATATATATGTATATATATATATATATATATATATATATATATATATATATATATATATATATATATATATATATATATATATATATAGATATATATATATATATATATATTTATATATATATGCATGTATATATATATATATATATATATATATATATATATATATATATATATATATAGATAGATATATATATATATATATATATATATATATATATATATATATATATATATATGTATATATGAATACACACACACATACACACACACACACATATATATATATATATATATATATATATATATATATATATATATATATATATATATATATATCTATATATGTATATATGAATACACACACACACACACACACACACATATATATATATATATATATATATATATATATATATATATATATATATATATATATATATATATATATATATATATATATATATATATGTATGTATTCATCATCATCATGTCGTTCTACGAATATTGACACAAGGGGCCTGGATTAGATTCCACCAGTCGTCTCCATTTTATGGTTTTAAACCAATATTTCTCCAATCATCATCTCCTTCACGTTTCATATTCCTCAACCATGTAGGCCTAGGTCTTCCAACTTTTCTAGTGCCTTATGGAGACCATTTAAAATTATATATATATATATATATATATATATATATATATATATATATATATATATATATATATATATATATATATATATATATATATATAATATATATATACAGTATATATATACATATATATATATATATATATATATATATATATATATATATATATATATATATATATATATATATATGTATGTATATATATATATATATATATATATATATATATATATATATATATATATATATATATATATATATATATATATATATGTATATATACATACATATATCTTTGTGTATGAAATTTTGTGAACATGTGTATTTCTAGTTACAAATGTTAGGAAAATATGATAATAACCCAGAGAGAGATAGTGAAGCAATTTCTACTCTGGTTTTATAATTCCTCTGTAAAATTATATCCACATTCCATGAAATACAGTTATTACTGATGAAATTATCGTTATCTTGAAGAAGTTTAAGAAAATAAAAGGGAGCTACAATTCTTCAGAGAAACTTGACACAGAAAATATAAAGGATGTTTTAGAAATAACGAGAGCCAACCTGAATATAAAACCTTAAGAAATAGTAGTAGTAGATTAAAATAAAAAATAATGGAATTAAAACTATCCTTTGAAAAAAACAGGAAGATAGAACCGAATAATCTCATACACTTACTTTCACTTAAGGCAATTGTTAACATATAACATGCAATCATACAAACATTTGCTCAGATAAAATTATACTAGAACGTTTTTTTTTTAAGTTAAAGAAGGAACAGTACTTATATTTTCGTCTGATATATCAAGAGATATTATCATTTATAAGTATTATAACCAGACAACAGAGTTTGATATGTCAGAGAGAGAGAGAGAGAGAGAGAGAGAGAGAGAGAGAGAGAGAGAGAGAGAGAGAGAGAGAGAGAGAGAGAGAGAGAGTATTCTTACACCATACCCAAGTTCTTACCTTTCTGCTACGGGAGTTCGTCTTATTTGGTATGATCGATAGTATTATAAATCATAGCCTTTATGCTAAAAGGTAATAAGCTCTCCTTTTCCTTTCATAGTATCAGAACCGTATGTCTCCCGATACCATAATGGAAAGCAGCGCCGTTATTATCATACGGTAATGCCACATTCAATATTCTTATTTTTTCCAAGGGTTTATACTTTACGGATTTCTTTACAGTTGATAAACTGATCACAGTAAATCAAGACCTACCGCTAATAATTCATCTAATTTAGTTAAAATTGAAGAAAGTAATTGACACTTTGAAATTGATGACAGAGAATCCCAACATGAAACTGAAATTGTCTAGTTTGTGTTGGTGGTAGGGGTCTGCTGAATGGATAACAATGGGAAAATACATACGTAATTCAATCATCATCTTATCGTTACTATTCGGTGTTTTCAATTGCGAAAGCACAGTGGATGCTTAATGGCACATTTGTAGTATCTTATATACCAAAGTCTTTATATTGCAAATTTTACAGGTTAAATATACATCTTGATAATACAGTTGCTGTGGTAAAGAAGTATGGAGGC
>NC_090731.1:121431169-121451169 GCF_036898095.1 Palaemon carinicauda | reverse complement strand
AGCTAACAATTACAGCACTAATGAATACGTACTGATGTATGCCGATCCGTTTTGAAATATCACATGACGATACAAAATAAGCTACATCAGTGGTTGGCCGTCACATATAAGGGGTGGTATACAAGACCGACGAGGACGAGTTCAGGAGACAGTTAAACGTGCGTTGCGTTGCCCCTAGACTTCTACATCGGAACATCTCGCGGCCGTCATTCTGGAGAGCGTTCATTTCATTATCATCATCACCCTTGTCCGTCCTTCTATATTTTCCGTGATGACCAATCACGAGTTTCTCATGGAAACAAATATGATCTTGTGATGATCTTATGACGGTCTCCATCACTCCAATTTAAATGGGCTGTCAACGCAAGAGTACGTTGTCACCAATGTGTTGGACCAATATAATACCTCCCTACCTACCTATAACATTGTAAACGAAGGCAACATCCTATAATGATTATCTTAGTGCACACTAATACCTTTTCTGAACGGTGTTTTATCTAGTAATTATATAACTATTCTGTTTGCATCAATGAAATAAAAAAAAAATTAAAATAAAAATAAAAAAATAAAAAAGGAAATCCAAAATGTACTCAGTAACCTGCTATTGAGTAAATTCATGATTATAGACTAAAATTAAATATTACTATATACTAATTCAAGTACTTAAAAAATTACATCACGGATTTCGGGACACTAGTCAATTGGTTGTTATCAGACCTTACAAAAGTACTATGCGGTAATACACAATGTTACTGCCACTCTTTCTAAAATGAGAATTGTTTTGTAAGATGCATTGTCTTTTTTTCCATTTTCAAGTGAACTAAGGATAATAGAATTCCAAATATGCTGAGTGCATCCTTTTGGATCTTTTGTACAAATCACTGAAAGGCTATAAATATAAGTCAACCAGCATACTTCATAACTTGCATGTCTCTCATCTTGCATGCTGTTTTGAAATCCGCCATTCAGGTTAACTTCGGGTTTCTTTCTTGATGAAAAAGATATAAAATGTGAACAATTTTCCGAATATCGAAAATCAGCGTATTTACAGAATTGTAAGAAAATATCGTAATGAACATAGTTATAATAAAGTAAAGAGGGTGTTAGATGTAAGATTACAACAGCACAGATACGTTGCAAGAATTTGTCATGGTAATTCGTAATATATATATATATATATATATATATATATATATATATATATATATATATATATATATATATATATATATATATATATATATATATATATATATATATATATACATTTTTCAAATACTTTGTTCATAAAAGCTTAATAGAGTTTCGTATCATAGAATATGGGGGGAATAATTTCAAGTTAACCAAGATTTTTACTTCCTAGAAGAAGCATGTTGTTAGAATATCCTTTACTTTAGTTTGCTCTCATATACATGAGGCTCTTTTTCTGTGTTTTAGCGTTTTATACATATGGTTGTATGTATATATATATATATATATATATATATATATATATATATATATATATATATATATATATATATATATATATTTATATATATATATATATATATATATATATATATATATATATATATATATATATATATATATATACATATATATATATATATATATATATATATATATATATATATATATATATATATATATATATATATATATATATATATATATATATATGTATATATATATATATATATATATATATATATATATATATATATATATATATATATATATATATATATATATATATATATATATATATATATATATAAATACATATATGCGTGTGTGTGTATATATATATATATATATATATATATATATATATATATATATATATATATATATATGTATATATATATATATATATATATATATATATATATATATATATATATATATATATATACATATATATATATATATATATATATATATATATATATATATATATATATATATATATATATATATATATATATATATATAGTAGTCACCGTTAAGCACTTTTTAAGTTAGCAATATTGCTATAAATTAACTGTTTAAGTGATAACAGAAGTCCATACCACTTAGAATTGATAATCATTTGTGTAGTAATTAAGCTTTTGTTTCAAACACAATGTTGATAATGAAGAGACATTTTTATTTTGGAACCAATGATTTAATTAGGGCTTCAGAGCGAACTGAATAGAAATTTTATTAAGATGCTGATTTAATCATTATTGCTTTTGGGGTTTGGGTTAATATACTTTTTTATTTTACTGCAATATTTGGAATAAATATTTTGAAATGCTGATATTAATGTCATTTGTGTATAAAATCTCCAAACGCTAGTGTTGAGATCAAAGATAAACGTGAGTTTTGTGAAACTGTGTTCTATGAATTCTTGCAACAAAATTAATGAGCACTAGTTCATTTTAAGTCAAACATATAAGCATTTGAATGCTTTTGAAGCTTCAAGGTCTATAGTGAATGAGTAAAAGTATAAACTAATCAACATTTACCAAAATAAACTAAATATCTTTAGCATTAAACATTTTCCAGAGTAAAAGCTGGTGAATATGAAGTCTAATTTTCTTCCTAATTGCCTTATTTTCATAATATTAAAATTAAAGTTTTATGGAATTATATGATTTATATATGTTGTTTATGGTTATATACTTATATAACTCTGTTATTATATCTTAAATTTTAGATTAAACTTACACTAGTATACTATAGTATACTGTCTTGTTTCTAATGTACAACTGCTCAAGTTATTTGTCAACACGATTCCATCATATTTTTAGAGAAGTTCCCAGGTAAAAGAAACAGTTTTCATGGGCTTCATCAACCGTAGTGCATCTTGGAATAGCCTCGACTCGTATTTCTATTAGGATCTTTTCATCTAAGTGTCTCATGGAAATCTACGATCTTCCTGATCAATTTTTTGTTCCAATATTTTCTTATCTTAAAACAATGCAGAATTTATAATAACTAACAATCTTTGTAATTTGCTAGCATTTAAAAAAATGCATATCTGAATAACGTTCATGAGTTTCTTTCCCTTTGCCAATCTGTATATTTCTCAACATATTTATTGCGTGGTGAGAAAAGACAACAAGATATCATGAATTATTTCAATTCAATTTGATGTAAGAAATTTTGTGTTCTTAGAGATTTTAACTGATCTATACTGTATATAGTTTCAGTAGAAATATTTTTTTTCACAATAAAATTAATTCTTCTTAAAACTATTCAAACTAGCTTTTCGTTTTTTCTAATCATAGAATAACAAAACAAAATAGCAAAATATTTTTATGCTCATTTCTCGAATCATTTATTTATTTTTCCTTTTTTAATATATGCGGTATCAAAAGCAGTGAATGGATAAAAAATGTGATGCTCACAAAAGAAGGTGAAAAGGTCAGTCATTAAGGGAAATATGCACGAATAGCTGAACTGTCCTTTTCAGACCTACTTTTCAGCTAATATATTCCACTTTGCATTTGAGGTTTTGTAAGCGCCTTCTTGAAAGAAATTTCTGAAAAGGGTCATTTATTTTAGAATCACTTAATCCATATTCGTAAAGAAATGATAATGTTCACCTAAGTGAGTTTTATTGTCTTAAGCCACTAAGAAGAACTCTCTTCTCTCTTTTTTTTATTATTATTATTATTATTATTATTATTATTATTATTATTATTATTATTATTATTATTATTATTATTATTATTATTATTATTATTATTATTATTATTTTGCAGATCAATCCCAATTTAAAAACCTTTACATTAAAAGTCTACTAATATCAAATTGTACATAGATAGTCACAAAGGATCCCATTTGATTCATGATATGTAATGGTAATCTATAATATATCATTCCAGAAACACGAAGGAAATAATACAAGAGAGAGAGAGAGATAGAGAGAGAGAGAGAGAGAGAGAGAGAGAGAGAGAGAGAGAGAGAGAGAGAGAGAGAGAGAGAGAGAGAGAGAGAGAGAGAGAGAGAGAGATAAACCTTCTAAATCTCGCAACTAATTGAGAATTTTTCCCTTTTTCGAGTATACTGCAAAAGCGATCTCTTCTCAATCACCACCATTGATGCTCGAACTATTTTTCATTGTAGTAATTGTCGATATCTAAAAAAGGATGTCTTGTCAATCCAACAAGGTACGCAATTAATGGCATATGATTTACTATGACATTACTACGTGAATGAAACGTGTATAAGAAAATAACCAGTTTTGCATATAGCTAAATATGCGAATCATTTGGTATGTTTTCTATTGGAATTTAAGTAGTTGTGTTAGTATTGTCTTCAATAATACAGAAGGTACATAAAGAATCAACTCCAGGCTTTGGAAAAAAAAAATATTTTTACATCGAATTAAACCCAGAATTGGATGTTCCAGAAATTCCACAGTAACTGATAAACGCAATATATCACACCATGAAAATCATTGATGTTTAATATAACTTGACACAATGGGAGACAGGATTCAGTAGTTTTAAAGCTCATGGGTGTAATTTAAAGGCTTGAAAAATGTATATGACAACGATTTTTAGCATAGAACAGAGGCCTACAATATATGCATACATATATATATATATATATATATATATATATATATATATATATATATATATATATATATATATATATATATATATATATATATATATATATATATATATATATATATATATATATATATATATATATATAAATATATATATATATATATATATATATATATATATATATATATATATATATATATATATATATATATATATATATATATATATACATATATATATATATATATATATATATATATATATATATATATATATATATATATATATATATATATATATATATATATATATATATATATATATATGTATATATACATGGCAATTGCCATTTTTTCGACTAGCAACTACTATACTCGTTTTTTGACAAAGCTCGAAATGTATGGGTAAAAAAATCGACCGGGAGAAACTGACTAATTGGCTACCTAGGACAATGTTTCCACTAACTCACGTCATTTTTTGAACTCTCTGAGTGTCTGCCAGGTGTGCGTGGGTGGACGTTTTGGACCGCGACTCTCTTTGCTTGTGACGCATTTACTTCGTGATTTTGTGCATTTGTGACTTTGTGCTACCTTTAAAATCGATGTCTACGCCACGTACATCTCGTGATGATCAAGTGCGAGTTATAGAGTATCATAAGCAAGGGTTAAAACCCATGGAAATTGAAAAGAAGAAAACCGGAGTGAAGAGACAAACTGTTTATAATCTGGTGAGGAAGTTTGAGGCTAGGGGGCTTACTGAGATTCCCCCTCATGGACATGGTGGTGGGAGGCCTAGGAAGATCCCCCCTAGGAGTTTGGTGGTTCTAAAGCGACAATTGCATTCCGATTCAACTCTTACTGCTCGTAAACTCAAGGAAGTGAATCCAAAGCTATTGGGGGAGACCTCCATACGAACTGTTCGGGAGTCTCTCCACAGGGAGGGTTATCGCAAGGAAAAGTGCCTTAGAAAACCCCTGCTTTCTGTTGCTCAGAGGAAGATAAGGAGGGCTTTTGCTAAGGCATACATGGGGTGGGGTATCAATGAGTGGAGGGAGGTATTGTGGTCTGATGAGGCAACGTTTTATGTCTCAGATACAAAGGGAAAGACAGCTTGGCGCACGCCTGGTGCCGACCCCCTAACTGCAAACCTTTTTTCCACGCATGTGAAATACCCACAGTATTTAATGGTGTGAGGATTTTTTGGTTATGGTGGCTTGGGGGACTTGGTAATCCTTCCACGCAATGTCATAGTGAATAAGGAGGTTTATTATACCCTTCTTAACCTCCATTTAGAGCCCTCGTTTGAGAAGAGCAGCACTTCTATTTTTCAGCAGGATGGAGCTCCAGCCCACACGGCAAAACTTGTCAGAGGTTGGCTTGAGAATTGTGGTGTTGATTACATAAAGGACTGGCCTGGGAATTCCCCTGACCTCTCCCCAATAGAAAACCTTTGGGCAATTGTGAAAGCCAAGTTACGAGACTGTGACACATCTTCCATTCCAAAGTTGGACGCTGCCTTGCGGGAGTGCTGGGAGGCTTTGAAACTAGAGACACTGCAAAATCTTGCCAACTCTGTCCCCAAATGCCTTCGTAAAGTTCTTTCAAGGAAAAGGAAGAGCGACGTCACGAAGTACTAGTTTTGGTGAGTACCCATAATCATTTTTTTCTCTCTCTCTCGATGTTGGGCGTGCTAAATGGGGGTTTTTCATTTCATTAGCGTTTGCCGCTAGGCGTGCAATTGCAATACGCACAAACTGTATATATGGTCATTTTAAACAGGGTGACTTAAAAGGAAAACACCATAATAGTCACTGCCAGTATCGTCAAAATATGTATCATAAATGACACCCTTATTTTGCTGCAAAGTAATTAACAACATTGGTGTTTAATGCACGTACAGAGAAGACTCTTGGAGAGCGTGCTGAACTGATAAGTTCTCTCACCCACCATAATGTTCTATTCGCCCCTATCTTGTAATCTTATTTACTCCCATTGAAAGCAGATAGCAGAATTCTAATATAAACCTAGTGCCAAAAAGGATCAACCTGCAGTTTCATGCAGCGTGACGACATGAATTTCTATCAGCATTTGGCAGCCCGGGTTGTAATCCGACTTGAGTTGCACGAGAAGAGACCATGTAGTCTGTTGATCTTGCATTGCAGTTAAATATTGCACATGAATAACACGCATAAGGACAGTAGAGGTCATAGCTGCTATAATGTCCATATGTTTCGTAAGTTAGCTAAAAGAGATTCTCTTCCCACTGGTTGAGAATTAGAAATGTTACTAATCTATTAGATCAGAGTATGGGGGATCAAGACCTGTCGATTACAGGCATTTTTATTATAACTCCCATATCATGTTGGCCTAACGTCTGAATTAATGTGCTAAAAGTAAAAACCTGTTCTCTAGTTTACATGTTTTCTTTTGCAAAGGCCTCGATGCATGTGGTGCTCCTCATTTTTTCCAGTATCTTACAGAAATCCCTAGATTCTTGTTATGTAATTAGTATTACTAATCTTGGCCGCATTTATCATGAGACCCTGTTTTAAAATTTAGACAAAGGACAGTTGGTGAACCATTTCTTATCAGAAATTCTTTATGGTTACCATAGTGATTATGGAAATTAAATCTCTGTCGTTCGTCAACGTAGGGTTTTAACCTATTACTTTTTATGATAAATAGACAAGACGTGTGTTTTGTCCTCAATACAAGTTTTTTGCTTATGCAGATGATTTATCCCTCTTTTCGTCTGTCCTGTACAGTATCAGGGATGAAGTTAAACGTTGATAACACTCAAAATATGATTATTATTAGGCCAGAGGTGTCATTCTTGATTGAATATTCTCTGTGTTGAACCCCTTCTGATATATCCATCCTGAGGAAATGTTTTATCCTGTCCTGTTTTTGATAATGTTCTCTTTAATAGCTAACTCTCATCTTGGTTAGTTGGGCAAAACTTCAGTTCTTTAAGGTTTCTAGTCTCTGGTGTTAATACAAATCTCTAGCACTGCCATTGAAGTAACTCATTATGCCTAACAAAAAATTTCATAACTTTGACCGTCAATGATGTGCAGACTTTCCCAGACTACACCTTACATGACGTAATACTAGATCTGCAGCTGAATCTACGTCTTTCCCTGCGGGCTGCACATTAGCCAGAGAGGCTACGCAATCTAAGATAACAAAACCCAAAAAAACATAAAAAACATTCTTGCCTTTTCTGAAGTAAGTTTGAGTACCCCATAGAATTGTCGGAATATTTACATTCTTGCTATGACGAAATTGTGGAATAATTTTCATCCTTACTGATTGGAATTGGTTAAGCTTCAAAAGTGCAAACTTAACACAAAGTATTTTTTGGTGAGGAGTTTGATATTAGTGTTATTTCATAGTTCATCTCCTACATTTTATGAGTTGGTTTTATCATTTATCTTTCATTATTCATATTCTACTTTTCTGTAAGTGGTTGCTTTCCATTTGGGGCCCTCGAGTTTGTAATGACCTGCTTCTCCATTTGAGGTTTCTGCTTTATTTTTCAATGGTATAGAAAATATATAAACAATAATGATAATAATAACTACATCTTGTTAGACCTTATTGTTTATTCTTACTTTTCTGCTTAAAACACATTCGGATAATCTCCTTAAAGAAAAAAAAATTGCTACCAATCTTATGTACATCGTTCATTTGTTATTATATTTTCAATGGTGGCATAGAGATCTTCTGTTTTTTATATTTCAGGATCTTACAAGACCATTAACTTTATCTACAATTGGTTTTCCCTTAACTAAAATATCCTGTTAATATGGAAGACGACCCTTTTCAAAAACGTCTTATACAAATTGTAATCAGGAAATACACTTATTAAGTATGTTTTCTATTAGACTAAAAATTTGATAAGGAGTATAAATCATTCAAGCACAGAGAGGGGATTATCAAGATTGTAGGTGACATTCTTTGTTCCCTCAAGAAAATATCTCACATCTTTTGCCTCCTGCTGAGATCAAGTTGTTTGCCAATAGCTAAGAATTATATCCTTTATTCTTAGTTATATTCTTCTGTATCACATTGGTTTCTTGCTGAGAATGAATGAATGAATGAATGAATGATTTAAAGTTTTCAGGCACCGTGACATCTAAGGTCATTGACGCCGTTCTTGCTGAGAGGAGAAAGGATGATTATTATTAATTTATTTTATCCTTCCCATTTAAATTTACTTTTTTCATATCTCAGTTTAGTTTGGATCCTCTAATGACAATGATGAAAACTTTTGAAATGTTTTTCAGCGGACTTGTAATTCATGTAAAGTTGGAAAGCTCTCTTCCTGAGAATAATCTTTTTTTTTTTTATACACGCATACAAGCTTTATTCATGATCTTACTTAGTGGCCTATATTTCATTTACTATAGATTTCTGATATCTATTACTATTTTCTTCTCGATGTTGGCTAATTCATTTTATTCACTTGATTCTGCATTTTCCATTTTTCTTGACTAATTCAAATCACTTTTTGAATATTCACATTTTCATAATTTCCCGCCACTCTGTACAGGCAATATACTCTAGACCAAAAATCCAGAAAACTTCACATTCGTCATGAGCACAATACCCGTATTTAATTTATTAATTACATCTTGTTGAATCGCTTCTATTTCATTTTTCATTATGACAATCCTACAAATTACTTTTGAATACTAAATTTACACAGAAAACTTTGAAAGCTAAATACGTATATGCTAATGCGTTATAAATATATCCTTTTGTCTCGGAGAACATTTTATATAAGATTGGCCAAAAGGTTATTGTACTTTTAACATCAGGCTGAGTTTTTTAAAAGAATGCAATGTCTGACACACGAAAGTCTTCTGAGTATAGAATGACAATCCTTAAAGGAGAAGATGAATTATTTGTCTTTGTAAGTTTTGCCAAATCTCAAGAAGGTGGGTGGATTAAAAACTTACACGGGAATAATGGTGTTATTACATTTTCAAAGAATAGTGCACACAGGGAAAGGGCATTACACAATTGAGATTGAATTTTGGTACAGATAAAATAATTGAATTAGATAGACCCGAGCAAAACATGTTTATTACCTGGTCGCGATGACTTGACCTATCTTTATTATTCTACAGCGGTACTGTCTACGAGACGTTTGGATATTTGCCTCAACAGCATGAACTTGTAGACAGAGTACTACTTATTTTATTTCTTAGGCTCAATTTACACCAGTGGTTTAACGGTGCACGGCTTTGTCCATGAGGATTAGAATTCAATGAAGATCAGTGAGGTCCTTAACACGCTAGCCGCTCGGAAGAATTTTCGAGTGGCAGTGATTTACTAGCCACGTGCACTGCTAAAACGTGCGGTGCTAGAAGGTTTAGAATACTTTATCTGCATTAATTGACTAACAACCCCATTCCCAACCCAAGTTATAGAAATTGCGAGGCCCATCAGGTAAAATCCACTCGTGTGAAGACATGCTTTTTTTGACACCTAAACAGCGAAAATTTTGCCGTGTGGAAAAAAAATCCTTTCGTGTGAAACGAGCCACTCCAGGTAACTTCCTAGAAGATAAGTGATGGACAGAGCATTATGTTGCGCAAGCAGAAGTATCGTTTGCTAACTTGCACACAACTGGTATTTTAAATCATAGGTTGTTCGATGTGCCTGCCGAAAATATCATTTGTTTTTCTTAAAGCTACACTATTTATATCCTTCTATTGCCCATACTATCATACTGAAAAAAAAAACACGTATTTATAAATGAGAACTGATTCGGTGTTGTAAGTTATAAGAACGAATGCTGCTTTGATATTAAAGAAAGAAGCCGTGTTAATTGGTAATAGAAATGAATAAGGTAGGAAAAACAAATAAACTTACCTTTTTATTGATGAACTATAAGTCTTGAAAGTAGTTCAGCTACAGCTATATTTTCCGTTCTTGGTATAAAGCAGAATTAGTTCTATGAAGTCTTTCATTTATAAATCATTGCTATTTCATATAAAGTCTTTGATTTATAAATTATTGCTAAGAAGGACTGGAATATCTTCACCTTAATTTTTCCAAGAACTTATATACTTTTCCCACGAAATCAAAACTGTTTTTTTTTATGAAACATCCACCTATAGACTTTTATATAGTTTATTTTATTTATATCCAATAAGGCAAAGTTGATTGATATTTTGAATGAATATCAATAAATAAAAAGTCGACCCAGATCCTTGGCTCTGCAGTAGATGTGCTTGTAAAATATTGATGATCAATTGGTTTGGGGCTGATCGTGAAGACAAAATCCAAGGATAATAAATTTGATATCGGTTAAAAGAAGCTTTCGCTCCATTTTGAATTAAAATAATAATAAAGTAATAATGTTCAACTTTCAAAGTAATTCAGTTCAATTTTAAGTATGAAGACTTTCACCTTGAATAAATATATATACTATGTATCAATAAATTATTACATTGTCATCCTAATTTCCAAATATTCAATATATAGTATTTCTAATGCATGACTGAATATTTCATGGAACTTATTACTTCTTTTAAAATTAATTCGCAATAGATCCACTACTCCCACTGAAAAACATTTGTTCATTAACAACGACCAGAACTGTAATTGTTTCACAGACAAAATATCCGATACCGAATTTTATGGTTCTACGTTAAAAGTAAACATAGTTTTAACAACTGGCTGGATTAGAACATTGTATCTTTTTGTCATTACCCCAAAAAATCCCCTTCAGGCAGTCAAGTCAGTGCACTTTGTCAACAAGGCCGTAGTTAGAAATTGCACAGAGAAGTTTGAGTGAAAGGCTCTGTCTACTTACTAATCAGTTTTTTTTTTCTTCTTTTTTTATGAACATCATGGCCTTTAAATGGAAGAGTATACATTTTGACCAATAAGATAAATAAATTAAGTCATAATATTTTAGGTATAACTCCTATTGACGTCAACGGATGCTTAAATATAACTTGACCAGATTTGTTTAAACCTTTTTTGTTTTCAAGTTTACTCAAATGGAGGTACGACTATGGTTCAAAGCAATGTCATATATCATCAAAAATTTCCAATCTGGTATGTGATTTATTGTAAATTCTTTATCAAGTAAGCCCAGGAAATGTTCTTGTAATTTATATAAATGCACACACACACACACACACACACACACACACACATATATATACATATATATATATATATATATATATATATATATATATATATATATATATATATATATATATATATATATATATATATGTATATATATATATATATATATATATATATATATATATATATATATATATATATATATATATATATATATATATATATATATATATATATATATATATATATATATATATATGTATATATATATATATATATATATATATATATATATATATATATATATATATATATATATATATATATATATATATATATATATATATATATATATATATATATATATATATATATATATATATATATAGGCTTGGAGAGGTTACTTTTCGTTTATAATAAAAAGACAATACCTCCGTGGCTTCAAAAACTCAACGACGGCATCTCTCCGGACAAAATAAGATCCAGAAAGTTTTTTAGGAAATCAGAAAAACGGATTTTACATTTTTCCATTTACTATTTACCATCGACACGTGTTTCAAATCACTTCGTGACTCTTCACCAGGACTTCGTTGTTTGAGCGATGAAATTACACTTTAATATAAAGGCTATGATAGTGAAAGAAAAGAAACGGTAAGTATGGAAATATAGAATCTACTTAATTGCAGATAAAATTCTGGAGCATCTAGACTACATTTTGTCTTAAGGAAAGTTGACCCTCCAAAGGGAATCGTATCTTAAATCAACGCAGATTACCAATGTAGACTTCTGAGTTAGCGCATAAGCTTCACAAATTAGTCTGCTTTGATCAAGATATGAAATTCCTGAAGAACTGACGTCAGTCTTGTTGCAAAAATAGAATCATAAACTTCGCCAAAGAGGGTGAGAGCTTGTGACCTCGGTCATGAAATTTTGAGAAGCCTAGTGAAAAATCATTCAGGTATTTAAAAATTGGTCTTAATTTTTTCACTTAAAAAAAAATTGTTTTCAATTATTAATTTTTGATAATTAATTTCAGCTTATCCAAATCTGTGTGTAACTTAAAATTTTCACCGCCATAGGCTTTATTTTGAAGTGTAATTCCATATTTGTGTGTGTGTGTTTTAATCCTCACCACAGAGTTCCTATATTTTGTTTTTCCCAATTGCCATCACCCCAGAGCTTTTGACCATCGTTATGAGTCTGGTCATAAGCAAAAGATAAATTGACAATTCCCAAGTCTAGTGTTATTTATACCTATAATTTACCGATTCTCTTTTTGATGTGACACACACTGTAGGTCTTCAGATTCAAACCTTTCACCGTGCTTCATTTTCTTTGATAATTAGAACTAGACAGGTTGTATCACGCTTGTGTAAGATGTAAATTCAATGTTGAGACATTTTACGCGTCTGAATTTAAGGATACCGAGCTCATTATTTTATAATTTTTTTTTAATGTAAGATTTACTAAAACAGTGAATATAAATTTTTTTTTTATTTATAGCATAAAAGGCATATGCTTATATATTAACGATTAATCCCATCCGTCACCCTGCTACCAGTGACTTCATCGAGATTTAAGGGGGGGGGGGGGGGCATTTTATTCCACACCCAAAGCTTTCATTACTCCACCAAGTTGCTCATCCGCTTATATGAGTATAATCATCAGCAAATATGGATTGCTAAGATATAAATAAGCGGCAAGAGTGATAGAGAGTAATTCTACCCTAGTAAGAGAGGTACCCCAGAGTCGCACTCGGAAAGCACATCCAAAAAATAGCCGAACTAACGACTTGTCGTTAGGAAAGGGGGAAGGAGTAGGAAGGGTTGAATCCGTGTGTTTGTGTGTGTGTACGTATGTGTATATCTATAAAAATATTTAGTCTTCATTTTGACAGGGCTCATATACTAGTATATAAATATATATATATATATATATATATATATATATATATATATATATATATATATATATATATATATATATATATATATATATATATATATATATATATATATATATATATATATATATATATATATATGGATAAATATCAACAAATCATCGTGTTCAAATAGAAATAAATTTGTACCTCATACTTGTGATCAAACGCTAGCCCCTTCTAATGAAAGGCCAGGTCGCTTACAACCATGCCACGAGAGGCCATAAAAGAAGTCGGACCCTAACTGTAATCTGCAGTTTAAGATTTACCTAGCGAGACATCAGTCTCTTACCAGCGAGTTTTCCCCGACTTCCCGGCCCACCAGATAGAAATTTATTTCTATTCGAGCACGATGTTGTGTTAATATTTATCTATATTGACTCAGTGGGGGTAATTTGAATGAATTACTATCAGTTGCGTTACGTGGTGGGCCGGGAAGTCGGGGAAAACTCGCTGGTAAGAGACTGATGTCTCGCCAGGTAAATGCTGAACTGCAGATTAGCAGTTAGGTTCTGACTTCTTTTATGGCCTCTCGTGACATGGTTAGAAGCGACCTGGCCTTTCATTAGAAGGGGCTAGCGTTCAATCCCAAGTATGAGGTAGAAATCTATTTCTATTTAAGCCCAATGTTGTGTTCACATATATCCATATTGACTCATTAGGGGTAATTTGAATGAATTACTATCAATTGTGCTACGTGGTGGGCCGGAAAGTCGGGGAAAACTCGCTGGTAAGAGAGTGATGTCTCGCCAGGTAAATCCTGAACTGTAGATTAGCAGTTAGGTTCCAACTTCTTTCATGGTTTCGTGGCATGGTTGAAAGTGACCTGGCGTCTCATTAGAAGGGGCTAGGTGTTCGATCCCAAGTATGAGGTAGAAATTTATTTACATTCAAGCCCTATGTTGTGTTGATATTCATCCATATTGACTCATTAGGGGTAATTTGAATGAATTACTATCTATTGTTTCACGTGGTGGGCCGGGAAGTCGGGGAAAACTCGCTGGTAAGAGACTGATGTCTCAGCAGGTAAATACTGAACTGCAGATTAGCAGTTAGGTTCTAACTTCTTCTATGGCTTCTCGTGGCATAGTTGGAAGTGACCTGGCCTTTCATTAGAAGGGGCTAGCGTTCGATCCCAAGTATGAGGTAGAAATTTATTTCTATTTGAGCACGATGTTGTGTTGATATTTATCCATATTGAATCATTAGGGGTAATTTGAATTAATTATTATCTATTGTTTCACGTGGTGGGCCGGAAAGTTAGGGAAAACTCGCTGGTAAGAGACTGATGTCTCGCCAGGTAAATCCTGAACTGCAGATTAGCAGTTAGGTTCCGACTTCTTTTATGGCTTCTCGTGGCATGGTTGGAAGCGACCTGGCCTTTCGTTAGAATGGGCTAGCGTTCAATCCCAAGTATGAGGTAGAAATTTATGCATATATATATATATATATATATATATATATATATATATATATATATATATATATATATATATATATATATATATATATATATATATATATATATATAAATATATATATATATGTGTGTGTGTGTGTGTGTGTGTGTGTAATGTGACCTATAGTAACAATATTTGATAATAGTAATAAAACAGACATTTGAAACAACAAGATCAATAGAAAAATATATATCTAACATCTATAGTAACAACGTTTTTCTCAGGACACACATGTTCCTTGCTAACCTGCATAAGAGAGAGAGAGAGAGAGAGAGAGAGAGAGAGAGAGAGAGAGAGAGAGAGAGAGAGAGAGAGAGAGATCAGTATCATGGAATTTGAAAAGCAAACAATCACTTATACAGCTAAATACACTCAGTAAAAACATGTTTTCAATTATAAGGAATTCAGTGTAGTCAAAAATCTTCAAATTACACATATTTCGTTAATAACTGAAGAAAGATGATTTTAGCTACCAAACATTAATCTCTATCCATTGCTAGTGTTTGCGACCCCTCAAAAATGACGACTGAATATAAATATATGCATATATATACCTATATATATATATATATATATATATATATATATATATATATATATATATATATATATATATATATATATATAATATATATATATATATATATATATATATATATATATATATATATATATATATATATATATATATATAGAGAGAGAGAGAGAGAGAGAGAGAGAGAGAGAGAGAGAGAGAGAGAGAGAGAGAGAGAGATTTACCCACACAAAGTTTCAAACATTCCCTCCCTTCCCACTTTCTTAAGTAAAACACACAAGTTTCAGCAATGTGTGATATATTGTGGCTTCCTAGTGTACCTGGAATTCCCTTTCTCACCAGGGTATAACTACTCTCTCTCCCCTCTCTTTCTGAGTTGTATTTGTGTGCCGGTGAAGTGAACACTTGTGCGTCCCTAAAAATATCCTGATTTAACGCGGATAACAAAAAGGCTATCGAGTGAAATATAGCTACAAGTTTTCGTGAATAGTCGGTGATTAGTTTGAGGGCAGAAAAGTGGGATAAAACGTCGGCATAGGATAGTTATCTTGTGAATTAATAAAAATCTGATCAAGATGGCATTGTATAACACAGGCAACTCGTGGAGAGACATCGCTGGAGTCAGCAAAACCAAATTCCATGAGTTGGCAAAACAGGAGCTCGACCGATTGACAACAGATGTCACTAGCAACTCCAACCAGTGTGACGGAAAAATATTCGCAGATATATTGAAACAATATGATCCAATAGACTGGAACAAATCTGCGGAAAACATCAGTAAAATAATTGAAGAAATTCCAAAGAAGATCCAAGTAATAAAGAGACTTATAAAGAAAGTCTACATCACTCAACACATTCCATCAAAGAACTATAACAAGTCCAATATGGTGAATATGCTGATTGATGCATTGGGAAAAAGAGTGCTAAAATAGTGTAATACATGTAAGATATGGTATTCCATTAATAATCCTCAACAACTGATTAGAAAATGTAATGCCTGTAATGTTCCAACACACCCCACATGTGCTGAAATACAGCAAAAAATAAAAAATAAAGACACAAAGGTATTCTGCTCAACACGCTTAGTCTGGATAGATAATATAATTAAGTCGAGACTAAAGCTGCAAATAGTTGAAGAAGAAGAAGAAGAAGAAGAAGAAGAAGAAGAAGAAGAAGAAGAAGAAGAAGAAGAAGAAGAAGAAGAGAAAAATGAACAGGATATGTGTAAGGATGCAGAGGAAATCATTGATATAACTTATGATGCCATCCAACAACATACTTATGAAGAAATAAATTATCAGATGGAAACAAATAATAGACCAAGAGACTCTACCCGGACCTACATACTTTTAGGGAAGAGCAAGAACAAGAAAAAAAAAGAAAAGAAAGATATAATCTGTAATAGGCTGAAAAGAGGGAATTGCAAATTTGGCGAAAGATGCTACTACAAGCATCCAAAGATATGCCATAATTATGAAATATATGGTAAATGTGTGTATTTAGACGGATATGGAGACGAATGCAGAGATCTCCATCCAAAAATATGCAAAACCCTAAAAGAAGGAAAAGGATGCAGTTTCAACAAAAAATGTCGATATATGCATCCTGCAACTATGAAAACTCAGCAAACTGAAAAGAAAAACAAAAATGAAACAAAAAAAAAGAAACAAAAAAGCAGGCCGCGTATATACCGCACTATGCACCAAAAAAAGGCCTTTCAACCCAAATCTCCACAAATAGAGCCCAACTACAAAGAATGCATCTATAATGCCAGGGGTTGGTGCAGATATGGGGATAATTGCAGGTTTACACACAAAAATAAGTATGAAGGCAAAAGAACAAATATTATGGAAAGGTGGATTTTTTAATGGCAGAATTCCGAGAAATGAAGAAAAGAACATCATATCAGAACAGGAAGGAAGCATGGGAGAATCCATATTATTACCAATATTAAATAATGGGAATGAAACACAAACCCTAATAGTGATGAATGCACAGGGTTTAGTCACGAGTAACTCTAAAAGGAAAATACAGTTCCTAGAAGAACTAACCTAAATTGAAAAAATAGATATATTAAATATAAGTGAAACGTGGTATTCCCAAGAGACTGGCAGTGATGACCAGATAAAGGGTTTCCAAACTTATAGATCAGACAGATAAAATAGGAATCAAGGGGGAACCGCAATATATGGAAGAGACAAATCAAGGAAATGTCTGTGAAAAATACAGCAACACATAATGTGAATTGATTGCGGTAGAATTTTAATTTGAAAAACTAGTGAATATTGTAGTTTACAGACCCCCAAATACTAAGGAGTTTGACATAATAATAGAAAAAATAGATGATATATGTAGAAACCATAAAGACTGGAATATACTCCTATCCGGAGATTTTAACTTTCCTTTCGTGGATTGGAAAGAACAGATAGAAGAAAGTGGTTGTATGTATACATATAAAAAAGGGAGTAATAGTAGCGCAGAAGATAAGAGGCAATTTGAAAAGCTTCAAGATATGCTATTAGAACATAATATGCAACAAATAAACCACATTCCAACAAGAAAGGAAAATGTCCTAGATCTAGGATTTGTGAATGAGGTGAATTATGTTAAAGAAATAATAGTGTATAACACGGGAATTTCAGACCACAATGTCATAGAATTGATAGTACATTCCAAAGCAAGTGATCACAGAATTAATAAAAGCACAAAACTTTGGAAAGGATATGGAAAATATAATTTTTACACTAAGAATATAAAATGGTCAGAAATAAATGAAGAACTGAATAAAGAATGGAAAAATGTATTTATAAGTGATAATATACAAGTAAATACGGACATACTGTACAAAACACTGGAGAAAATTGTTGAAAAATATGTACCGAAAAAAACAATAAACAAAAGACGTGCGTACCAAGAGACAAAAGGATCTTATTTCAGAAAATTAGAAAGTGGAAGAAAAATCTTGCAAAAGAAAAAAATGTGTGGAAAATGAGGGAAATAAAATGTAAGATAGAAAATGCAGAACAAAAGATTATACAATCAAAAGAAAATGAAAAAAGGGACTTAGAAGAAAGGACACTTCAAAATATTAAAAGAAACCCCAAAGTACTTTACTGCTATGCAAAAAAGATGAATAAAGGGAGAATAGAAATAGGCCCTCTAAGAATTGAAGGACGGCTAACGAATGAAAAAAAGGAAATATGCAACATATTAGCAGAAAAATATAAGAGTGAGTTCACGCCAAGAATTGCGAATGAGAATAATGAAACAGAAATGAGAGAAGATAATGTTGAATATCTAACGGATATAAATATTAATAAAGAGATATTGTCATGGCTATAAACGAAATTAAAAATGGATCGGCAGCCGGACCAGATAGAGTTCCAGCGATTTTGTTAAAAAAAAACTGCAAACACTATCGCGAAGCCGCTTGCAATACTGCTAAGACCGAGTGTAGATATGAGCGAGATATATGTTAAACATAAATTAGCTTATATAACCCCCTATCTTTAAAAGTGGATCAAGACTAGAGGCAAGCAATTATAGACCTGTTAGTCTAACAACACATATTATGAAAGTGTATGAGAGGGTAATAAAAAAGAAAATAATGAACCATTTGGTCAAAAATAATTTGTTTAATATGGGTCAACACTGTTTCGTACCTGGAAAAAGTACACAGACCCAACTGATAGCACACTATGAAAACATATACAAAAATATGATAAATGAAAAAGACACAGATGTGATCTATCTAGATTTTGCAAAAGCCTTTGACAAGGTAGACCATAACATATTGGAGAAAAAAATTAGAAAGCATAATATTGTGGGAAAGATAGGAAAATGGGTAAAAGAATTCCTGCAAAACAGAAAACAGATAGTGATTGCAAATGACGAGAAATCAGATGAAGCCCAGGTAATATCGGGTGTGCCACAAGGTACGGTATTAGCTGCACTGCTGTTTGTTATTATGATCTCAGACATAGACTGTGATGTTGAAAACTCCGTAGTGAGAAGTTTCGCCGATGACACAAGAATAAGTGGAGAAATTACTTGTGATGAAGATAGGAACTCACTACAAAGAGATCTAAACAAAATATATGAATGGGCGGAGATAAAAAGGATGGTATTTAACTCCGATAAATTCGAATTGATAAATTATGGAATCAGAAAAGGAATGGTGTATGCATACAAGGGACCTAATAATGAGACAATCACAAACAAGGAAGCAATTAAAGACCTTGGTGTAATTTTAAATAGGAATATGTTATACAACGACCAAATAGCAACACTGTTGGCTAAATGTAAAGCAAAAATGGGAATGTTATTCAGACACTTTAAAACAAGAAAAGCTGAACACATGATTATGCTTTACAA
>NC_090731.1:121415523-121430669 GCF_036898095.1 Palaemon carinicauda | reverse complement strand
ATAACATTTACAAGAATGATTAACATAGTGTTTGGAGACTTGTTAGGGGATATATTGCATGCCTATATGGATGATCTTGTAATCTTTTCCAACACCTTAGAGGAATATCTACGTAAGTTAGAACTAGTACTACAGAGATTAAGACAACATAACTTAAGGGTAAAGATTAGTAAGTGTGAATTTTTCAAAACAGAATTAATATATTTGGGTTTCATGGTGTCAAGCCAAGGTCTTAAAGTAGTCCATGATAAGGTGTCGGCTATACGTAATTTTCCCATACCTACTAATGTCAAGGGAATACAGCAATTTCTGGGTTGTAGTGGATATTACAGGCGTTTTATACGCAACTATTCAATAATAGCCGCTCCTTTAACTGATCTTACGAAGAAGGGCGTAGATTTCATATGGTCTGAGCAACATCAACAGGCGTTTAATACTTTGAAAGATTAAACTGTGTAGTTCTCCTATCTTAAAATTTCCTGACTTCGGTAAGGAATTCTTCATTGCAACAGACGCCTCAGACTTAGGAGTAGGAGGGGTATTGCTTCAGCAATATGATAAACAGTTTTTCCCGATAGCTTTCTATTCTCGAAAATTGAGAACTTCCGAAAGTAAGTATGCAGTAATAGACAAGGAAGGACTAGCTATTGTTAATTCGCTAGTGCATTTTAAGTTCATAATTTACGGTTATCCCGTTAAGGTTCTTACTGACCATAAACCACTAACAGAGTTCTTTAAAGGCTTCAATCACAGCCCTAAACGAACTCGGTGGCATTTAATCATTCAAGATTTTGGTGCAAGAATCGGGTATTTACCTGGGAAAGCAAATATCATTGCGGATGCATTATCACGCAACCCCGTGTCATCTTGTACGGAGTCTTTAGCTGAATTAATAGATATATCAACATCCATGCCTATTGTAAAAACAATATCTGAACAAGAAGATTTAGGCTGGAGTGCTGAATTGTTACAGACTGAGCAAAGAAAAGATCAGAAAATAGAAACAATTATAAATGCTTTGAAAGGCAATCATAAAGAAAAAGAATATATAAAGTATAAGCAGCAGAATTATGTAATCAAAGATAATATTCTGTGTAGGACTGTGACAAGGAAAACCCGCAATACACCACATGTAACTAACGACCAGGTAGTAGTACCAAACTCACTTGTTTCCACTGTCCTGAATTGGTTGCATTCAAATCCATTACATGGACACCCTGGGTTCTCATTAATGTCACAGAAAGCCAAATCATTGTTTTATTGGCATACAATGCTTACAGATATAAAAAGACACATAGCTAATTGTCGCACATGTCAGGAAAACAAAGGGCATACGAAAACACCTGTTAGCTTAGGAGCTTATCCTGTTCCCAATCAACCCTTTGAAAGAATACATTTAGATTTGTTAACAGGATTTTACGAGTCAGACAGAGGAAATAAGCACCTCTTAGTAATTATAAATGCTTTAACTCGATATACAGAACTAATAGCGCTTAAAACTAAAACTGCGATTGAATGCGCTAGGAAGTTTTACGAGTGTTACATTTGTAAACATGGAATTCCACACATGATAATCTCAGACTCGGGTGGTGAATTTAATAATCACTTTCTTACCTCATTGTGTGAATTCCTCAACATAAAGAAGGTCAATACCATGATATATCACCCAGAGTCGAATGGGCTAGTGGAAAGAGCAAATAGGAAGATATTAAATATATTGAGGGTAACACTAGGGGGATCAGACCCCAACTGGGATATTGCAATACCGGCGGCACTGAGTACTCTGAATCATTCATATCATATATCAATTAAAATGTCACCGCATGAAGCATTGTATGGTACCCCAGTTAGAACACCTTTCCATGTATTAACGCCTACAACTAATATATCAAATCCTTTAAAAGAATGTATAAATGCAAGTATAAGTCGATATGATATCCTTCGAAAGAAGTTAGAAGAATCACAAATCATAATGAAAAGGAATCATGATAAAATAGCGAAACCAACTAAAACATATACCGTGGGTGATAACATCTATATTCAAATCAATGTCAGAAAAGGGCTCAACTATAAACTAACACCTAAGTTTGAAGGCCCATTTAACATTTTGGAAACATTAATGGCCAATAGGTTTAGAATTCAAAACGTAGCCCAACCCACGGATGAGAGAATAGTACCATTGTCTCACATAAGAAATTAAAAAGAAGTGAGGAAAAATTTTAATTTTTGTGACTAAAAGTTTTCTTTTTAATACAGGAGTAATTACATATATTTTTTCTCGTTACAGGTTTCCAAGATGAATTTTTTGTTGTTGGGAGTGATATTGTTCGCTCAGACATTTTTTTCGTATGGGATGAGTTCTAAGACTAAGAATATATATTTTAAATATGGAAATATAGTTGAAAGATAAGAAGACATTTTTATTACATCAACCAACGTAATTGTCGAAGTGCATATGCAAGCAATTTTTCTTCAAGAGAATGATGTCACTAGCTTAAGAACCGCCATTTCAAGGTTTTCTGCATCATTGGATGAGTTGCATAGGAGACATTTTCATTTGACTACTAAGAGTTTGCTTGGATCAACATTAAAAGTTGCAGAGATGCTATCTGATGACTTGAAAAATAAGACTGGAGAGACAGGATCTTTGGCTTATGACCTTTTGATGTGGACTGTAGGACACGAACAAAAAGAAAGACGGAATCCGTTCATTTATGCTGCATTAAGCATCTTTGGGTCTGTTGCAAGTTTAGGTTTAGGACTTTCCAATCGTCTTAAAATTAGTAATCAAAATAAGAAAATTGAGTTCTTGACTCATAAAGATGAATTGATTATGTCAGAACTAAGAGATCAGTTAGCTTCAATCAATAAAATTATGGATTTGTTAAATGAACATTCAGATAATATCGTTCAAATTATGGAAGTACAGGATTTGTTAGCAACATTAACGTATTATGATTCAAAGATAGATCACATACATAACAGAATTGCACATTTCATTGAGAAATCCAAGGATTATGTAGAAGCTATCACGTTAGCAACTAAAGGTGTATTGTCGCCCCATTTGTTGCCTATACGTTACTTAAAATTAGTTCTGGAGAACACTAGGGATAAACTAGGCTATGTTCCTTTGTTAGACGAACATAGGTTAGAATTTTATTACAGCCTAATTACAGTAAACGTAGATAATAACAAGATTAGGATTACGATTCCCTTTGATTCTTCTGATGTCTGGCAATCTTACAGGATATCACCATTTCCGACTTTCATGACGAATCACTCAAATCCAGTAATATCCAGTTTGACAGGACACGTATTGATTTCCCCAGACAAGGAAACATATACGGTCATTAAAGACTTAAATCAATTAACTCACTGTTCAGACGCAATGGATAGAAAAATATGTACAGCTGACTCATTTGAATTCCGTAAAAACTTGATGGATTCATGCGAGTTAGGTATAGTGCTAGACGGTGCTCTCTCCCATACAAGTGAAAATTGTCTGGATAAGCTTTATCCCTTTGACAATAAAGAATTCAATTGCAGACTAAATAATGGCTCGTGGATACGATACGACAAGGACGGCTTCAATGTATCATGCCCTGACGGATCCACATCCTTCAACAACATCTTCGTCGCAGCAGATGGCTGTATCGGGACTTCCCCGAATTCCATGGTGACTGGCCTACGGACAATCATCAGAGAACGAGCTTACTTCGCGAACTTCACGTGGACCTCTACAATGCCCGCACTTCCTCTCCCCTATAAAGGAAGTGTGGCAAAACGCTTAATGAAACTTACAGAAAAGGACCACCTGTCACCGACTTACAAAGAGATTCTTCACCCTATATTACTAGCTGGTTTTTGTGTAACGGTGTTAATTTTTATCGCCGTGAACATCCTTGTTTGGCGTAGGTTACGGCACAGCAAGCAGCTACAAAGGAACGAGTTGAATAGCCCTGACAATACCCCCTACCTGATCCAGTTCAAAGCTGTATGAGTGGCCACCTCATTCGCTAAGGGAGTAATTTGTCAGGATGATGTTTGTATGAAAAGCTGATTAGTAAGCTAGTAATATGTAATTAAAGAAATTCTCTACATTTGCATTGTTAAAAATACATTTAAAATAACATTTAAAAAAATAAATAAAATAAAAAAGGATATAAATCATTTTTTTCTCTCGGCATCTAATAAAAATATATAAGCCGGAATGTTAAAAAAGAAAAGAGAAAAAAAAAAAAAAAAAAAATATAAGATATATAACAGAATCTATGGGCATCTAATAAAATGTATCAGCCCTATATATAAATATACATATATATGTACGAAACCGTGGTACGTGTACGTACCAGGAATTCGTATTTGTGCACTAAAAATTGAGTATCTTGTTTCTGACAAAGGTAACAATTATTCTTTAACAAGTTACCGAATCATTTGTAAGTCAGAATTTGTTTTGTTTTTTGGTACCATGTAATCATTTGCTAGCAATGTACCATATATGTGATCTTGGTTTTATCATGCGTTTTTCTTTTTGCTTTGGTAATATCTTTTTTGTATGCATTATTGTTATTAATTTTGATGTGCCTATTTGGACATTCGTCCTCAGTTGGATATAGCTAGTTTTGAACAAAGAATGATACGTATGTCCAGTCACACCTAATAACCATGTTTCGGCTTGTTGTTAAATTTTTGTAAAAAAAAATTGAGATAGCTGGCCGAGCTTATGTAATAGTTAGAATAGTAATATTACATGTTTAAAACAAATGACGTAATATGTCATGTTGGTTGGAAGAGCTGACCGTGAGATTTGCTATGGTCACTCAAATTGTAAGCAGGATGTAAGATGCTAAGTTGCCATTCTTTCTTAGTGTCAACACATTGTCTCTTCGTGTGAAAGTTTGTGACGTCACCGGATGCAGGTGTCTTCCGATTCCGTCACTTGGTTAAGAAAAAGCAAGCATACGATATTTGTGATATCGGTAATTTATTCAGTTCATATCTAAACTTCACCAGAATTGGTCATGTGGACCAACACAGCTTCCTCCAGTGATGGAGATGTTTAACTCAGTTGTTATTCACAATAAAACTTAAAAACTACTAAAATGTGTTCAGTAAACCATTCAAATACATCTGAAAACAACTCATACTCAAATGTGTGCTTAAGACAGTAGCACACCAATAAATGGTGGCAGCGATTAAACTCAAAGACAGCGATTAAACTCAAAGACAGCGATTAAACTCTAAGAATTAGAGAAATATCTTCAAGACTTCAAAATAAATAGCTGTAAAACCAGAGATATATCTTCAAGACTTCAACATAAAAGCTGTAATACCTGATAAAGATCTTCAAGAACTCAAAACTATCTACAAGAATCTACAATTTTGACTAAGTCCAACGGAAATGCTAACACCAACATATGTTAGTATACAAATAGAATCTTCAATCAACATCCTAGGAAACCCAAGGACTGGCATTCAACTATTGCAAGACATATCCAGGAAGAACTACAAACAACAAGAAACTAGAACGAGACATCGCTAACAAAACATCAAGAGAGAGAGAGAGAGAGAGAGACGACGAGTCGACTACATATAAAGCTAAGTACAGAGATTTTGTATTCATTTCAGTTTGGGCAGTGAAGTGTAGTTATCACAAGTCGTTAGTCAATTATTACTGGG
The DNA here is from genome assembly GCF_036898095.1 of Palaemon carinicauda. Taxonomy (NCBI): domain Eukaryota; kingdom Metazoa; phylum Arthropoda; class Malacostraca; order Decapoda; family Palaemonidae; genus Palaemon; species Palaemon carinicauda. The sequence goes on along the minus strand of NC_090731.1, from coordinate 121,424,990 downwards.
GTGAGTGAATTCCTAAACTTTGTTATAAGAAACTCCGAATTCTCATTTAGAATTTTTCTTTGTGCTAATTCCTTTTTCTTTCATAAACTCTTGGGGGGAAATGTATTGGGATTAGTAACATTGTTGGGGGAATTTTATTATACATATGCGTTTACGCAGTGGGCGTCTGTACTCATATAGATATTTTGATAGGATTGAAAGGGGTCAAAGAGATAGAAAAAAAAGAATACAGCAGTCATGGCTCCTCCTGTCAGCCCTACCCCTGGACCTAGTGGTGTAGGCCAGGCTAATCCTCCTCCAATTGTGACGCTTGTAAATGCCAGGTCAGCAATCCTTCCTTTTCAAGGCCGTGTCAACGGGTTCTTGCCACAAAATGTGGAGTCATGGATTTCATCCGTTGATGCCCATTTAAATGCCAAACAAATCGTAGATCCTTTTGTACAATTACAAGAAGCTAAAAGTTTTATAGATTTTTCTAAGGGGGATGCGAGTGCGTATTTAAGAGGTGTTTCATTTCAAGAAGCAGTTACTTGGGATGATTTCAAAGTTAGGTTACGCGCGATCTATGGGGGTGAGGAAGCTTTGGATGTAGTGTTAACGTTACGAAATACACTTAATCAAGCCACTATGAATCGGCTTAATGTTGTTGAGAGAGCAGCTCTCATAGCTGATAGGCTTAACGAATATCAGGACATTTTAGGTAATTCCACTTGGGTTACTAACGATAATATCTCCGTGAAAGATTTTTTACGACTAATGTATTTAACTTGCATGACACTTATGTTGCCTGAAGCTTTAGTGCGGTGCTTTGATAAGAAGTTAATGCCTGCAAGTACGGAATTGGATGTCTATAAACAGATAAAGAAACACATTTCCAAGTGTCCAGATCTCGATCCCGTGTTAACTCAAGTTTTTGCTAAGAATGAAACAAAACCACAAACAGTGAACGTAATTAATAATCCAGTAGCGGGAGTGACGTGTTACAACTGCAAACGTCAAGGTCACATAAGCGCAGACTGTAGAACGAAATTTTGTTCAGTTCACAACACAGGATCACATTCTTATAGTCAATGTTACGCGCGTAAGACACAACAATATCCTAGAAATACACAGTCAATTCCACAGTCAGTTCCATATGGAAATAAAAAGAAAAATCCTCATTTTAACAATAAGAAGAAACAACAAAATGTCAATGCAGTTCAGAGTCCGAAACAAACAAACACTTCTTCAAATATCGCTGAGCCTGGGCCGTCAAACCAGACCTCGCAAAGTCAGCCTAATTTTCAGAATGTGCAGAGCAAAGCAAATACCACATAGTTAACTCTAGAGGGGAAGAGAGTGATGTTGGGTCAAGGTCATTTATGTCAACATCAATAGTATTGAATAATCAATTTAATGTTTTATCAGATAATTGTGAGACAATAGATTTTCCTATGAAACACACGGCCGAATTAAGTAAAACAGTGCATGCTCCCGTAGATTTGCAACGAATTCATACAATAATAAGCCAAAATGAGTTACGGCCAACCTTATATGCTGTAAATTTAAACACAAATCCTTTACGTTATTTTTTGACTCTGGTAGTCCACGTAATATTATGGATTTGAAGACGCATCATTTGTTGTTTTCGAACTTTCCGATTGAAAAATCAGGAATTAGACTTTCAGGTATAGGAAATAATGAATTAAACGTCATAGGCATAACTCATATTCAGTTCAGAGTCGGTAATCGCACGTTTGCCGATACATTTGTTGTTGTGAAAAACATTAATATGTATCCAGCTGTAATTATAGGATACCCATCTATGGGAAATCAAAACATTATCTTAGCTCCTGCAAAGCACGGCGTGTATATCAAAGGGAAATTCTATAAGTCTTCTAATACTTTAAAGTCAGTTTTGGATAAAAAGGAGACGACAAATGTAACCGTAACGTACGTTGAAGAACCAATAACTTGTCTCACTAATAAAGAAATAATATACGCGACCCAGCAGAATTCTCGTTCACCCGTAATATCATCTTGCACGCAATATATCGAACCAAACATACCTTCGAATTTAATAGTGCAAATAAAGAAAACACTACCGGGATCTGAAATATTAATCCTTTCCGATACTTTGAAAACCAACGGATTGTCTGTCACACAAGCTATTTATACAGTAGGCTCACATCAGCAATGTAATATCGAAGTCTGTAATCATTTAAATAACACTTTAGTAATTCACAAAAATCAACATATCTTGGATGTAGAAGTTTATAAACATCGTATTCTTACCGTTGCTGAAATCAATCACTCTCAATCAGTTGCGGATGAATCCCTTTTACGATCTATTAAAAATAAAATCAGTAAGGACATTCAAGACGAAGAAATTCAGCAGAAAATTTTTGAACTTTTAAATAAATATACAGATGTCTTTTCCACTACGGATGGATCCTTAGGAAAAACAGATGTGATCGAGCATCAAATAAGGTTAAAAGACAAACAGAAAATTATATATGTACCCTCGTACAGACTCCCTATGAAATTCCAGAATGAAATAAATGATGAAGTAGGTAAAATGTTAGAGGAAGGAGTCATTAGAAAATCAAATAGCCCTTATAATTTTCCTTTAATAGTTGTACCGAAAAAAGATCGAACATGGCGTATCTGCGTCGACTTTCGTCGTCTAAACGAGGAAACGATCCCTGATCGATTCCCAGTGCCATGTACTGACGATATTTTGTCTTTGTTAGGTCAGAATAAATATTTTACCAGTTTGGACTTACTTAAAGGCTTTCACCAGATATCATTAGAAGAAGATAGTATCCCATACACAGCCTTCAGCACAGCCAGGGGACATTATGAATTTTTACGGATGCCTTTTGGTTTACGTTGTGCTCCTATAACATTTACAAGAATGATTAACATAGTGTTTGGAGACTTGTTAGGGGATATATTGCATGCCTATATGGATGATCTTGTAATCTTTTCCAACACCTTAGAGGAACATCTACGTAAGTTAGAACTAGTACTACAGAGATTAAGACAACATAACTTAAGGGTAAAGATTAGTAAGTGTGAATTTTTCAAAACAGAATTAATATATTTGGGTTTCATGGTGTCAAGCCAAGGTCTTAAAGTAGTCCATGATAAGGTGTCGGCTATACGTAATTTTCCCATACCTACTAATGTCAAGGGAATACAGCAATTTCTGGGTTGTAGTGGATATTACAGGCGTTTTATACGCAACTATTCAATAATAGCCGCTCCTTTAACTGATCTTACGAAGAAGGGCGTAGATTTCATATGGTCTGAGCAACATCAACAGGCGTTTAATACTTTGAAAGATGAACTGTGTAGTTCTCCTATCTTAAAATTTCCTGACTTCGGTAAGGAATTCTTCATTGCATCAGACGCCTCAGACTTAGGAGTAGGAGGGGTATTGCTTCAGCAATATGATAAACAGTTTTTCCCGATAGCTTTCTATTCTCGAAAATTGAGAACTTCCGAAAGTAAGTATGCAGTAATAGACAAGGAAGGACTAGCTATTGTTAATTCGCTAGTGCATTTTAAGTTCATAATTTACGGTTATCCCGTTAAGGTTCTTACTGACCATAAACCACTAACAGAGTTCTTTAAAGGCTTCAATCACAGCCCTAAACGAACTCGGTGGCATTTAATCATTCAAGATTTTGGTGCAAGAATCGGGTATTTACCTGGGAAAGCAAATATCATTGCGGATGCATTATCACGCAACCCCGTGTCATCTTGTACGGAGTCTTTAGCTGAATTAATAGATATATCAACATCCATGCCTATTGTAAAAACAATATCTGAACAAGAAGATTTAGGCTGGAGTGCTGAATTGTTACAGACTGAGCAAAGAAAAGATCAGAAAATAGAAACAATTATAAATGCTTTGAAAGGCAATCATAAAGAAAAAGAATATATAAAGTATAAGCAGCAGAATTATGTAATCAAAGATAATATTCTGTGTAGGACTGTGACAAGGAAAACCCGCAATACACCACATGTAACTAACGACCAGGTAGTAGTACCAAACTCACTTGTTTCCACTGTCCTGAATTGGTTGCATTCAAATCCATTACATGGACACCCTGGGTTCTCATTAATGTCACAGAAAGCCAAATCATTGTTTTATTGGCATACAATGCTTACAGATATAAAAAGACACATAGCTAATTGTCGCACATGTCAGGAAAACAAAGGGCATACGAAAACACCTGTTAGCTTAGGAGCTTATCCTGTTCCCAATCAACCCTTTGAAAGAATACATTTAGATTTGTTAACAGGATTTTACGAGTCAGACAGAGGAAATAAGCACCTCTTAGTAATTATAAATGCTTTAACTCGATATACAGAACTAATAGCGCTTAAAACTAAAACTGCGATTGAATGCGCTAGGAAGTTTTACGAGTGTTACATTTGTAAACATGGAATTCCACACATGATAATCTCAGACTCGGGTGGTGAATTTAATAATCACTTTCTTACCTCATTGTGTGAATTCCTCAACATAAAGAAGGTCAATACCATGATATATCACCCAGAGTCGAATGGGCTAGTGGAAAGAGCAAATAGGAAGATATTAAATATATTGAGGGTAACACTAGGGGGATCAGACCCCAACTGGGATATTGCAATACCGGCGGCACTGAGTACTCTGAATCATTCATATCATATATCAATTAAAATGTCACCGCATGAAGCATTGTATGGTACCCCAGTTAGAACACCTTTCCATGTATTAACGCCTACAACTAATATATCAAATCCTTTAAAAGAATGTATAAATGCAAGTATAAGTCGATATGATATCCTTCGAAAGAAGTTAGAAGAATCACAAATCATAATGAAAAGGAATCATGATAAAATAGCGAAACCAACTAAAACATATACCGTGGGTGATAACATCTATATTCAAATCAATGTCAGAAAAGGGCTCAACTATAAACTAACACCTAAGTTTGAAGGCCCATTTAACATTTTGGAAACATTAATGGCCAATAGGTTTAGAATTCAAAACGTAGCCCAACCCACGGATGAGAGAATAGTACCATTGTCTCACATAAGAAATTAAAAAGAAGTGAGGAAAAATTTTAATTTTTGTGACTAAAAGTTTTCTTTTTAATACAGGAGTAATTACATATATTTTTTCTCGTTACAGGTTTCCAAGATGAATTTTTTGTTGTTGGGAGTGATATTGTTCGCTCAGACATTTTTTTCGTATGGGATGAGTTCTAAGACTAAGAATATATATTTTAAATATGGAAATATAGTTGAAAGATAAGAAGACATTTTTATTACATCAACCAACGTAATTGTCGAAGTGCATATGCAAGCAATTTTTCTTCAAGAGAATGATGTCACTAGCTTAAGAACCGCCATTTCAAGGTTTTCTGCATCATTGGATGAGTTGCATAGGAGACATTTTCATTTGACTACTAAGAGTTTGCTTGGATCAACATTAAAAGTTGCAGAGATGCTATCTGATGACTTGAAAAATAAGACTGGAGAGACAGGATCTTTGGCTTATGACCTTTTGATGTGGACTGTAGGACACGAACAAAAAGAAAGACGGAATCCGTTCATTTATGCTGCATTAAGCATCTTTGGGTCTGTTGCAAGTTTAGGTTTAGGACTTTCCAATCGTCTTAAAATTAGTAATCAAAATAAGAAAATTGAGTTCTTGACTCATAAAGATGAATTGATTATGTCAGAACTAAGAGATCAGTTAGCTTCAATCAATAAAATTATGGATTTGTTAAATGAACATTCAGATAATATCGTTCAAATTATGGAAGTACAGGATTTGTTAGCAACATTAACGTATTATGATTCAAAGATAGATCACATACATAACAGAATTGCACATTTCATTGAGAAATCCAAGGATTATGTAGAAGCTATCACGTTAGCAACTAAAGGTGTATTGTCGCCCCATTTGTTGCCTATACGTTACTTAAAATTAGTTCTGGAGAACACTAGGGATAAACTAGGCTATGTTCCTTTGTTAGACGAACATAGGTTAGAATTTTATTACAGCCTAATTACAGTAAACGTAGATAATAACAAGATTAGGATTACGATTCCCTTTGATTCTTCTGATGTCTGGCAATCTTACAGGATATCACCATTTCCGACTTTCATGACGAATCACTCAAATCCAGTAATATCCAGTTTGACAGGACACGTATTGATTTCCCCAGACAAGGAAACATATACGGTCATTAAAGACTTAAATCAATTAACTCACTGTTCAGACGCAATGGATAGAAAAATATGTACAGCTGACTCATTTGAATTCCGTAAAAACTTGATGGATTCATGCGAGTTAGGTATAGTGCTAGACGGTGCTCTCTCCCATACAAGTGAAAATTGTCTGGATAAGCTTTATCCCTTTGACAATAAAGAATTCAATTGCAGACTAAATAATGGCTCGTGGATACGATACGACAAGGACGGCTTCAATGTATCATGCCCTGACGGATCCACATCCTTCAACAACATCTTCGTCGCAGCAGATGGCTGTATCGGGACTTCCCCGAATTCCATGGTGACTGGCCTACGGACAATCATCAGAGAACGAGCTTACTTCGCGAACTTCACGTGGACCTCTACAATGCCCGCACTTCCTCTCCCCTATAAAGGAAGTGTGGCAAAACGCTTAATGAAACTTACAGAAAAGGACCACCTGTCACCGACTTACAAAGAGATTCTTCACCCTATATTACTAGCTGGTTTTTGTGTAACGGTGTTAATTTTTATCGCCGTGAACATCCTTGTTTGGCGTAGGTTACGGCACAGCAAGCAGCTACAAAGGAACGAGTTGAATAGCCCTGACAATACCCCCTACCTGATCCAGTTCAAAGCTGTATGAGTGGCCACCTCATTCGCTAAGGGAGTAATTTGTCAGGATGATGTTTGTATGAAAAGCTGATTAGTAAGCTAGTAATATGTAATTAAAGAAATTCTCTACATTTGCATTGTTAAAAATACATTTAAAATAACATTTAAAAAAATAAATAAAATAAAAAAGGATATAAATCATTTTTTTCTCTCGGCATCTAATAAAAATATATAAGCCGGAATGTTAAAAAAGAAAAGAGAAAAAAAAAAAAAAAAAAAAAATATAAGATATATAACAGAATCTATGGGCATCTAATAAAATGTATCAGCCCTATATATAAATATACATATATATGTACGAAACCGTGGTACGTGTACGTACCAGGAATTCGTATTTGTGCACTAAAAATTGAGTATCTTGTTTCTGACAAAGGTAACAATTATTCTTTAACAAGTTACCGAATCATTTGTAAGTCAGAATTTGTTTTGTTTTTTGGTACCATGTAATCATTTGCTAGCAATGTACCATATATGTGATCTTGGTTTTATCATGCGTTTTTCTTTTTGCTTTGGTAATATCTTTTTTGTATGCATTATTGTTATTAATTTTGATGTGCCTATTTGGACATTCGTCCTCAGTTGGATATAGCTAGTTTTGAACAAAGAATGATACGTATGTCCAGTCACACCTAATAACCATGTTTCGGCTTGTTGTTAAATTTTTGTAAAAAAAAATTGAGATAGCTGGCCGAGCTTATGTAATAGTTAGAATAGTAATATTACATGTTTAAAACAAATGACGTAATATGTCAGGTTGGTTGGAAGAGCTGACCGTGAGATTTGCTATGGTCACTCAAATTGTAAGCAGGATGTAAGATGCTAAGTTGCCATTCTTTCTTAGTGTCAACACATTGTCTCTTCGTGTGAAAGTTTGTGACGTCACCGGATGCAGGTGTCTTCCGATTCCGTCACTTGGTTAAGAAAAAGCAAGCATACGATATTTGTGATATCGGTAATTTATTCAGTTCATATCTAAACTTCACCAGAATTGGTCATGTGGACCAACACAGCTTCCTCCAGTGATGGAGATGTTTAACTCAGTTGTTATTCACAATAAAACTTAAAAACTACTAAAATGTGTTCAGTAAACCATTCAAATACATCTGAAAACAACTCATACTCAAATGTGTGCTTAAGACAGTAGCACACCAATATATGTATGCATATGTGAATATTTATATGTCAGCATCATCATCATCTACTCCTATGCTTATTGATGCACAGGGTATTGGTTATATAAGACCCGGGTTAAAGTACAAGTACTTACGCTAGTGCTCAAGTAAATGTACATAAGCCCTTGTACATTGGAGTTTTAAGTCAATTATACTTATATTTCAAATACTTGAAATGTAATAATTTCAAGTATTTCACCTCTACTCACGACAATATAATCTACACAACGGTAACAAATTTAGATGCTATTTGAAACTGCTAAAGGTCAAGGTGTAAGCATATGTTTTAGAAGGGTTAAATGAAGAAACACTACTTATGAATTCATTGCCTAAAGTCTGATAACTGCAAAGAGAAGTTTTAGTAAGGAGTGGAAGTTACTTCACTCTAGTGTATATAGATATTTCAAAAGATATTTGATAGATTTGTGTATCCCCAATGGACTTACTGGTACGTTTCACAAAACTCATCCCTCTACCCCCATGGACGTACTGGTACGTCCTTGCAAAAAAACTGCTATTTAAATTTTTTTGCATATATTTGATAACTTTATGAGAAACTTCAGGCATTTTCCAAAAGCATGAGACCAACCTGACCTCTCTGTGACGAAAATTAAGGCTGTTATAGCAATTTAAAAAAAAAAAAAAAAAAGAATACATTGCAAAATGTGCTTGGGAAAAAAAAAAAAAACGCCTGGGGGTTAACGGTTGGAAAGTTCCAAATAGCTCCCCCGGGGGGTAAAAGGGTTAGGTAAAAATCATAACATTGTCCAGCTGAGTTACTAAGTTGTAAATTACTTCAAAAAATTTAATATTATTTATAATCAACTGAGTTCAATTATGATGTCAATTTCAAAGGGCCATCCTTTTGATTTATTTGAAGCTGTAATCTAGGTATGACCTGGTTAAAACAATTCCAACTTTATCTCATCTAACAATAAAGTCAAATGTAAAGAATGTAAAGGTAAACATCACACTTCTTTTCGCAATGAAACTAAAACTAACATTTCTCTTGCATAACCTATCAAAGTTGATATGATCCCTGTCTTGAACTCTTGTTCTGGTTCCCCAAAAAATCGTATTGTGTTTTGGAATGGGTAAATTCAGATTGCCTGTTAAATCTAATAAATACCCGATAACTGATAAGATCTACAACATGGGGTGAAGACACATTTAATGATATTACAAGTTTAGATACCTTTCGTGGTTATGACTGAATTGTTATAAACATGGTGAATTTACAAGGGCAGGGTAATTTTGCTTACCAATTGAAGAGTCAAAGTTCCACTAAATATGGAAATTTGTCCAATGGAAGTGAGTTCATCGTTGATGATAATGCTCTCGAAACTAAAAGCACAGAAAACCTCCATAAAGCTAAGTAGGTTTTAC